>NC_081426.1:5201797-5391890 GCF_949786415.1 Peromyscus eremicus | reverse complement strand
ATTATTACAAGGAAAAGGGCACAGGCAGAGATAGGCCTTATTTAGCTTGCGTGGTTTCTGATTGCACTGAAGCTCACAATTGATTATAGCCTCCTAACCTCTCTTTTCCTACTCATTACCCTCTTCATTTTATACCAGCATATCCAGCTATTAGAAGATCTTTATTTAGGAGGCACAAAAGAAAAACACCAAGGAGGATTTGAAAGATATTATATTTTTGTTTTGATGTTTCAATTTAATTGTGGTTTGAAAATGCTGAACTGTCTGAGGTATACTAAATATTCATTAGGCACTTTAGCTTTTACTAAATTCTAAATGAAAATGACCCAGCAAAATCAAATTGAAATTTCATAGGGTGCTTTTCAAGTATGGTTCTAAAACATACATTAAACAAAATGCATTCATCTGAATGCAAGCATGTCTCTTTCTCCAGAGTCTGTACACACCCTAGGGTCTATTATGCTTTCAGTTCAATGCCTCCAAAATGTGTGTGGTGTGGATCAAATAAATAGTTCAGCAGCTTTCATAAGCAAACAGTCTTACGGGCTGGTATATCCACAAACCTCTTGTGCTGTGTCTTTATGCTTCCCACTTACAAAGGTTAATGCAAATTTCAGTGGAATTCAGGCAATATATTCTGCATTATTTTCTACATACACAAACCTGTTCAGAAAGAGCCCATTAGAATTTATCCATGTGGATCCAACAGCCCTTTATGGACTTGTAGAAGCTAAATGTGCTCACATTTAGAAATCAGCCTTTCCTGTCAGCCCAGGAATCACAGAATGCATAGCAGGAAGAACTTCAAATATCATACAGCCTAACCTCTCCTTACAAAAGGTGAAAATTGGCTCACATTCAAAATAGACCCTGTCATTTCAAATGTGTTTTATCTTTGCTAATATTCCTTGTCATGATGCATGTTTTACTTGGTATTAATGTAAGCACTGTAGCTGTCTTATAGTTATAGATCTTATGATCCATCCTATTCTTTTAACTTCAAACTGTCTGTATGTAAAATGCATCAGCTATATATGAGTCCTAGTTTTCAATCCTGTCTGCATATCTCTGCCTTTGGAGATTTCATATATATATAGATTATGCACTTATTTTGTTTTTCATGTCATTGTTATTTGGTATTTATCCATCTCTTTTAAAACAAAACTCTTCTGTTTCTTTTTTTTAACCTCTTTTGACTCAATAGAGTATTTTTAAAAAGACATTTTAATTTAGAACAACTTTTAAGCTTTTTTAAAAGGGAAGAGAATGCCCCAACTACACATCCTATGCCCCCAAGTAAAATCTCCAGTGCCAGGAAGTGGTTAGATCTTGTCAAGTCAAAGGCCAAAGGAGTTCCATGGAACACCCCTCCTCCACCACATCACAGGCTATTACCAAGGCTAATGATTGCTCGCCACAACCTGATGGCAAAGCTGTATTGCTTAAGACAATGCTTACTTATGTCACTGAACACAGAGAAGTCAAGCTGGTGCCTAACTAGAAGCTTCACTCCTACTTATCAGCATCCATAGTATTGGAAGGTACTCCGCACGATACCAGAAGAGAAAGATAATCATCAATATTACCCAGATACAAACCCTGAAACCTACAACAATGGCTTGCCTGCAAGATATACTGGTACAATTGTGGCACAGATGTTAGGGGAGTAACCAACCCCTTTAAAAAACTGAAAGTAAGACCCACTCCATGAGATGGAACCCATACCTGACACTGGCAATATGAGGCTAGCTAGGTCATGGTCCCAGGAGACAACTTATTACTATTCTACTAAAATAACATAGCAATAAAATGAGTCCTAAAGATATATTGACATACCCCATAGATCAATGCATTGTTCAACCCTCATTAGAGGAGCTTCTTGCAGTATATGGGAACTAACAATACAGAGACCCACAGTTGGATAATGTACAGAGAATGAGAGAATTTGGAGCATGCAATCTTAAGTGGATGTGTTCCTCAAACTTCGTCCCTCAAGACTCAAGAATCTATGAAGAGGAGGCAGAAAGATTGAAAAAGCCACAGATGATGGATGACTCCAGTGAAACAGTATTTCCCAGGCAATAGCACTGATGGACTCACAGAGACTGGCAGCATGTAGTAGACACACAAGAGTGAGAAGGACAAGTGGACATGGGACCCTTAATCAAGAAACTACTTACAAATGACAGCCATTGGCAAAAGGAAAACAATTTTCTATAATGGAGTGCCACTGGGTATATTAGCCATACTCCAGAGAAGCAAGGCCCAAACCCAGGAATAGTGGCCAACACAAAGTGATCTCCATGGGGTTTTTGTGGACTTTTTGTTTTGTTTGGCACTTTTTTTTTTTTTGGTCTTATCCATTTTTGTTTGTTTGTTTTATTTTTTTCTTTGCTGTAGTTTGTGATAAAGTTGGGTGGATAGAGGGGTGGTGAGGAGCTATAAAGAGCTAGGAGAGAAAAACAACGTTATAAAAATACATTATATGACAAAAATAATAAAAATGCTCTAGGCATAGTTCAGAGCTCCTGTATATCTCTTAGCCAGTGTCTATGAACATTTATTAATATACTTCATTACTGTTGATGGAGCAATATGGATACATAGTAGTTAGTTAAACTCTAAGCTGCTCATATCCTGGATCTTCACCCATCTTTTTTTTTTTCTGTCTCAGGGTCCCATGCAAAATGTCACATTGAATTTACTTGGTGTATCCCCTCAAACTCCTCTTGACTGTCATGGTTTCTCAGACTGTCCTTCCGCTGTTTGCCTTGAACATGGTGAATAATTAGGTCAGATGTTCTATAGAGTGTTTTTCACTTGGGATTTATCTTATCTCACTCATAATTAGACTGAGATTATGTGTTTTGGAAAGAGGGTGTGGTCGTTTGAATGTAATTGGTCTCCATAAACTCACAGAGAATGGCACTATTAGTAGGTGCAGACTTGTTGGAGGAAGTGTGTCACTGCGGGGGCAGGCTTTAAGGTTTCCTATGCTCAGGATACTATCTAGTATGTCAGTTGACTTCCTGTTGCCTACAAGATGTAGGACTCTCAGATACTACTCCAGCACCACATCTGCCAGTATGCCCCCATATGCCCTGCAAAGATGATAATGGACTGAACCTCTGAAACTGTAAGCGAGCCATCCCAACTAAATGTTTTCCATTTCAAGAGTTGCCATGGGCATGTGTCTCTTCACAGCAATAGAAAACCTAACTAGGACAGAAGGTATGGAGGTTAAGTGACTTTCTGGCCACATCAGATGAAGATACATTCTATCAACATGATTGTCACAGTTCACATAACCATAGTCACCAATAGAAGCAACATTTGTCAAGTTTCTCTCTTAGAATGCTGCTCTTCCCCAAGCTCCCTTTCCACACTGAACTCTTGAAACAACCGACCACATGTGGCCCATGCAGAAGCAGTGAAAATCTACACAAATTATTCAGATACTAATTCAAGCATTTGCTGACATTTCTGAGATTTGTGGATATTTTGGACCTGAGTTATGAACCTATGTATCAGGACTCTTTAACTTGATTTGTGAGTTGATTTGACGTTCTCCTTCCCTGCCCTTTCAGACCCTTTCCATCCTTTCCTTTCTCCTTTCCTATTTCCTTTCTTTTTTCTTACCTTCACTTATACCCTATCCTATTCTTCACCAAAATTTCCTGTTCCTTCCCTCCCTTCCACTTCTTCCTCTTCCCTCCCACATGCTTCCCCCTCCCTGCCCCTTTCTATCTTTCCCTCCATTCCATTCCCTTCTTCATTACCCTCCATTTCCCCTTCCTTTCTTCCCTTCCTCTCCCTTCCTCTCCTCTTCTCTTTTCCTTCCCTTCCATTCTTCTCCTGCCCTTCTCATATTCTTCCCCTTTTCTTCTCTTCCTGTCTCTTCCCTTGTTCCTTCCCCTTTTCTTTTCTGGAATTTTCTTATTCTCTACAGTATGATCAACAATTATATTGTACAAGTCTCATTTTTATCTTAGACTGAACTATTTTTCCAAGAAGCTCCAGTTCTTCTTATTGGACAATGATATAAGGAATCAAGATCTGGGAAGTAGTTGTACTTAGTACTCCTGGGATGTCATTTATTCCAGATCTCCTCAAATGACCCAAAAAGATGTTCATGTGTATATGTGGGGGGGTGTGTATAATATTTCTGCATATAATATATGTATTACTTACACTAAATGTCAGTTCATACTGTTGTCTCTAACTTTAACCCATTACCATGTGGAATACTCTAGTCTCTTCCCCTTGCTATTTGTAACCTCGTACTTCAACAAAGAGAACCTTGACCCCCCCATCCATCCCTTTACTTAATTTTTCAGTTCCTGCAAGCCTATATAATAATTTCAGAATTATTTAGACATAGGAGACTCGTCTTTACCAACTAAGGTATAGTGCTTATATATAGGATTCTTTGGAGTTTTTTGTTTCAGAGACTTATTTCAAAAGTTAATTAACTCAACAAATTGTTCTCCCATATTTCTACAGTAGATTGTTTTAAGAATTGGTAATAAAGGTATAATCTTCACATTCTGCATCCCACTCTGGAATCCAATGACCTCCTAAATGATTTTTCATTACATTATGGTTTCTTCTTTGTGCCATGTCTTCTACAGCTATTGGCACTGTGTTGTGATTTACCATTATAGTATTAGTCATTATGATTTCACTACTTAGTTCTTTATCTTTTCCGTTCTCCCAACTCTTCTCACCCACTGATCCTTTTAGTCTCTACAGTCTGCCTTTTTCAGGATGTTTTTCATTGGAGTCATACAGTGTCTTAATTGTTTTTTTTTCATTTTTTTATTAAGAAATTTTCTATTCACTTTACATACCATCCACGGATCCCACCTCTTCCCTCTTCCCACCCCCCAGCCTTCCCTCCAAACCCATTCTCATCTTCACATTTTCCAAATCAAGGTCTCCCATGGGGAGTCGGCAGAGCCTGGTACACTCAGCTGAGGCAGGTCCAAGCCCCTCCCTGATGCACCAAGGCTGTGCAAGGTCTCACACTGTAAGCATTGGGCTCCAAGAAGCCTGCCCATGCACCAGGGACTTATCCCAATCCCCCTGCCTGGGTACCCCCTAAACAGTTCGAGCTAAACAACTGTCTCCTGTATCTAGAGGGCCTAGTCTAGTCTTTTGGGGGATCCATAATTATTAGTCCACAGTTCATGGGTTTGCACTTAGTGTGGCTGGCATCTCTGTACATTTTCCCATCATGACCTCCATGTCCCCTGCCCACAGAAACCCTCCTCTCTCTCATTGATTTGATTCCCAGAGCTCAGCCTGGTGCTTGGCCGTGGATCTCTGCATCTGCTTCCATCAGTCACTGGATAAAGGCTCTATGATGACAGTTAGGGTATTCGCTAGACCAGTTACCTGAGTAGACCACAGTCCAGGCATCCTCTCCATCATTGCCAGTAGTCCCAGGTGGGGTCATCCTTGTGGATTCCTGAGAGCTTCCCCGGCACCCTGGCTCTTCTTATTCCCATGATGACTTCATTTATCATGGTATCTCTTTCCTTGTTCTCCCATTCTGTACCTGTTCCAGCTTGACCCTCCCATTTCCTTATGTTCTCATCCCCCATTCTTTGCCTTCTATTACCCCTCCTCCCAGTTTGCTCTTGTAGATCTCATCTATTTCTCCTTTGCTGGGCTATCTATGTGTCTCTCTTAGGGTCCCTCCTTGTTAGCTAGCTTCTCTGGAGCTGTGGGTTGTAGTCTGGTTATCTTTTGCCTTACATCTAGTATCCACTTATAAGTGAGTACATACTATGTTTGTCCTTCTGAGTCTGGGTTACCTCACTAAGGATGATATTTTCTAGTTCCATCCATTTGCCTGCAAATTTCGTGATATAATTTTTTTTCACTGCTGAGTAGTACTCCATTGTGTATATATGCCATATTTTGTTTATCCATTCTTCAGTTGAGGAGCATCTAGGTTGTTTCCAGGTTCTTGCTATTACAAATAATGCTGCTATAAACATAGTTGAGCATGTGTCCTTGTGGTAAGATTGAACATCCCTTGGGTATATGCCCAAGAGTGGTATAGCTGAGTCTTGAGGAAGACTTCTTCCCAATTTTTGAGAAACTGCCATACTGATTTCCAAAGTGGCTACACAAGTTTGCATTTCCACCAACAGTGGAGGAGTGTTCCCCTTGCTCCACATCCTCTCCAGTGTTTTTTATCTTAGCCATTCTGACAGGTATAAGATGGTATCTCAGAGTCATTTTGATTTGCATTTCCCTGATGACTAAGGATGTTGAACAATTCCTTAAATGTCTTTCAGCCATTTGAGATTCTTTTGTTAAGAATTCTCTGTTAAGCTCTGTAGCACATTTTTTTTAATTGGATTGTTCAGTATTTTGATTAGATCCATATCTGATGCCATGCACAAAACTCAAGTACAAGTGGATCAAAGACCTCAACGTAAATCCAGTTACACTGAACTTCATAGAAGAGAAAGTAGGAAGTAGTCTTCAACACATTAGCACAGGAGACCACTTCCTAAATATAACACCAGTAGCACAGACACTGACAGCAACAATTAATAAATGAGACCCCCTAAAACTGAGTTTTTGTAGAGCAAAGGACATGGTCAATAACACAAGACAACAGCCTACAGAATGGGAAAAGATCTTCAACAATCCCACATCTGACAGAGGGATGATCTCCAAAATATATAAAGAACTCAAAAAGCTAGACATCAAAATACTGAACAATCCAATTAATTATTTTTATTGCTGTGAAGAGACACCATGACCATGCCAATTCTTACAAAGAAAAACATTCAATTGGGGCTTACTTACAGTTTCTGATGTTTGGTCCATTATCATTATGGTGGGACATGGTGGCATGTAGGCAGACATGGTGCTAGAGAAAGATCTGAATGTTCTAAATCTTTATCTTCAGGCAACAGGAAGTAAACTGTGTGTTGGGTGTAGCGTGAGCATGGACAACCTCAAGGCCCACCCCCATAGTAACACACTTCCTCCAACAAGGCCACACTCCCTAATAGTGCCACTCCCTATGAGGGCCATTTTCTTTCAAACCACCACATTTCACTCCCTGACCCCCAAAGGCTTGTAGCCATATCATAATGCAGAAATGAATTCAGTCCAACTTCAAGAAGTCATCATAGTCTATCACAGTCTCAAACTTATTTAAAAGTCTTAAACTTACTTAAATTTATTTAAAAGTTCCAAGTTTCTTCCAAGATTCATGCAATCTCTTAACTGTAATCCCCTGTAGAATCAAAATCAAAAAGCAGATCACATACTTCCAACATATAATGCCATAGGATATACATTACCATTCTAAAACATAGAGAAGGGAGCACAATGAGGAAATCCTGGATCAAAGCAAAACTGCAAATAAGCCAGGCAAACTCTAAACTCTGTATTGCCCTGTCTGATGTCAAAGCACTCTTCAGATCTCCACCTCCTTTTAGCTTTGTTGACTGCAACACACTTCTCTCTTTTAGGCTGTTTCCACTCCCTGTTAACAGCTTTCCTTGGCAGGTATCCCACGGCTCTGGTGTCTCCAACATTTTGGAGTCTTCAAGGTAACCAGGCTTCCCCTTCATAGCTTCACACAATGGCCTCTCTGGGCCTCCATTCGGGGACATCCCTGCCATCTGCCTGGCCTCAGCAGCTTTCCTTAGTCACAGGGGAAGATTATACAACCCCTTTCTTGACTCTAAAGCCAGAACCAAGTGGCTGAAGCTGCCAACTTCTACTGTTTGCTGGGACTAGAACATGGCCCTTTGTTCAATTACATCTCCATCAGCTTTTTGTTCTTGGTGGTTTCCTTCACTGTCTAAGCTGGGCTGTCCTGAATCTCCCTCTGTAGACCAGGCTGGCCTGGAACTTGGAGATACACCTGCTTGTCTCCTGAGTGCTGGGATTAAAGACATACATGCCTGGACCTAAACTATTCTTTAATCCTTTTTCACAAGTTAGAAGTTTAGATGGGTGGGGTCTTTCCCTGAGGTCACCACTCCCTTTATTCCATTTCTTAATCTGTTTATCTCCTGAACAGAGGATTTAGCTCTATTCCACTTCCCGGTGCCCCTTTTCTCAATCTGTACATTTTGTATTTTTACCTGTTCAGCTTGCTCCTCTTCATTATAAATCTTCATTAGAGTTAACACTAATAAATATAGGACAGAGTCTATATTAGGCTGTTCTGAGATTTCTTCTACCAATGGAATTAATCCAAAACTCTTCACTTTAGCCTCTGGCATACTCTTTGGACCAGGGCAAACAAAAAAAACAAAACAAAACAAAAAACAGCCACACTCTTCAACAAAGTATCACAGGACCAGTCTCTAGGCCACATACCAACATTCTTTGCTGTGGTGATATTTTGTTTGTGCTCTAACAAATAAAGCTTGCCTGGAGATCACAGTGTGGAGCTAGCCACTAGTTAATCATAGGGGCCAGGCAGTGGTGGCATACACCTTTAATCCCAGCACTTGGGATCTCACCCCTTTAACCTCAGGACTAAGGAGGTGGAGACAGGAAGTGACATGGCTGGGCAGAGAGAGAAATATAAGGTGGGAAGAGACAGGCGCTCAGTCCTTTGAAGCTGAGGAATTGGCAAGGTAAGAGGTGGCTGTGGCTTGCTCCTTTGTCTCTCTGATCTTTCAGCATTTACCCCTATATCTGACTCCAGATTTGTATTATTAAAACCAATTAGAATTCACACTACACTTCTCCTCTGAAACCTCTTGATCCAGGTACCCATGGTTCAAATCACCCTCAGCACCACTGTCTTCAATTTTCCTGCTAGGATGGTCCATTAAACCCACTTAAAGAGTTCAACAGCTTTTCTAGTCCAAAGTTGCAAAGTGTTCCATATTCGTTCAAATAAAAATATTGTCAGACTAATCACAGCAATAGCCCACTTTTGTTACCAACATCTCTTTTATTTAGGATTTCTATTGCTGTGAAGAAACACTATGACCATGGCTTTTGCAGAGACTGACTTCTCTCATGTGAGTATGAGTATTTAAGATTCATCTGTATCTTTCCCTGTTTAGTAGCTCATTTCTTTTTATCATAGAATATTCATAGAATAGATACAACTATGTTATTTTAAGACTATGGAGGACATTTAGTTTGTTTCTATTTTGTGTGATTATAAGTAAAACTGTTGTAATCGTACATGTTCAGGTTTGTTAGGGGTACTAAGTAATTATAGTAAGTCTATTATGCTCTGTAATGACTTGTATCTCAAAGTGTTGAAACAGTTTTGCATTTCATTTACAAAGATGAGCATTCTGTCTGCTTATTTTTGACAGCAGCCAATATTGTTGTGTTTAGAGGTTTCTGTTGTTGTTCCTTGGCTGTTTTAATAAACTTTGGATCTTCCATTGTATTCAGTTGTTTAATGTACCTACACCAATACATGCAGCTTTGATTCCTATAGATTTGGACCCTGAAATTAGACAATGTTCTCTGCTGTCCCAAGTCTTCTCCCTTTCCACCTGAGCTCTGGAGGATGACTGTTAATGTCCAGCTAGCTTCCAGAGAATTTCCATGAGATGTGTATGATCACTGATGCTTGGTCTTTAGACTAAGCTCAAGTGAAGTGTGTTTGATTTGCAAACCTGAAAACAGTATTGAATCTCACACTTTATGGACATGGGCTATCTCCCCATGTACTTGGATCTTCTTTAACTCACCAGTCTTGTAGCTTTTCCAACACAGAGCCTTGATGTAATTTGTCAGATTTATACTCAAGTATCTCACTGCTGCTCCACCTTCTCTTCCTCCTCTTCTTGCCTCTCATCCTTTTCTCCTCCTCTCCTTCTCTCCTCACCTCCTCCTCCTTCTCATCCTTCTCTCCACCTTCTCTCCTTCTCCTCCTCTCCTTCTCGTCCTCTTTGTTTTTGAACCAGTATAAATGTTTTCCTTTTAATTAAGTTATTATTACTTGTTTTTAATCTATCTAGCCCAGGCTAACCTCAAAATTGATATTTACCTCATGCTTGTCTCAAAGTCATGATCCTCCAGCCTCAATCTCTTGAGTAATTATGTAACAGCAAATTAGCTTATAATTTTTTCTTTTTCATTTAAAATTCTAATGTGTTTTTTTTGTTGTTTTTTGTTTGTTTGTTTTTCAAAACAGGGTTTCTCTATGTCACAGCTCTGGCTGTACTGGAAATTACTTTGTAGACCAGGCTGGCCTCAAACTCACAGAGATCTGCCTGCCTCTGCCTCCTGAGTGCTAGGATTAAAGTCGTACACTACCACCGCACGGTGTTTTTTTGTTTGCTTGTTTGTTTGTTTATCCTGCATGTATGAAAGCATTTACTTTTACATATTAACCCATGACCTTGCTGGTTTCATTTACTAGAGCCACATTTATGCATTTGTTTGTGTATTTTATTTTCTTCTTCGTCAGAGCTTTGAGGTTTCCTAGATGGACAGTTATTTTATCTGCAAACAAAGACATGTTTCTTTTTTCCTGTCCTTATAACTTTTACGTTATTTGCTAGTATAAATTCACTGGTTTCCCCTTCTAGTTTAGGGGTGTAAGACAAAGGATCCTCTTTCTTTATTTCCAGTATTAAGTGTAAGACATCTAGCTTTTCACTGAGGAGAACTTATAAAATTTATGAGGTATGAGTGTGTCACAACGAACTTTGTAAATTCTTTTTATCAAGCTGGCAAAGTTTTCCTTGATTCCTAGTTCATTTAATGCTGTATCAGTGGATGTTGGGCTATTTTTGTCATTGATATGATGATATTGTTAAGTTCAATGATTGAAATTTTTTTTTAATTTTCACACCAGCCTTTCACACTTAGAATAAATCCCACTGGAACATGATATGTAATTCTTTTTTTTTTTTTTTTTTTTTTTGGTTTTTCGAGACAGGGTTTCTCTGTGTAGCTTTGCGCCTTTCCTGGAACTCACTTGGTAGCCCAGGCTGGCCTCGAACTCACAGAGATCCGCCTGGCTCTGCCTCCCCAGTGCTGGGATTAAAGGCGTGCGCCACCACCGCCCGATATGATATGTAATTCTTACACTCACTGCTCCAATTGGCAAATATTGTTGAAAATTTTTATATCCATGTTCAGAAGAAATACTGACATTCAATTTTCTTTTCTGTAAAGGAAAGATTTTGGTACTAGTCTAATTCTGGCCCCATACAATGAGTTTCAAAATATTATCTTTCTATTCTGCAAGAGTTTTTGGAAAGCTTGTAAACTACCACCCTTAAATGTTTGGTTAACGTCACTGGAAACATAAAACCATCTTGACATGATATGTTTTTTCCTATCTTTTCTTTTTTCTTCCTCTTTTATTACTAAAAGATTATTAATCATTGTTTCAATTTTTAAAATAGAAACCTACTCAGATAATCTTGGCAGTTTGTGCCTTACAATGAGTCAACACATTTCATTTTGTTATCAAATCTGTGGACAGGACTGTCTATAATCAATTTTCTTTGTCATCTTAATTACATATAGTCAGGGTAGCAATTACTTTTTTTACAGGTGGGGCCTTGTATTTATAGTTCATGTCACACCTGTCTTTCCTTAGTCTGATTTTGGAGGTTTACATATTAATTGTCTTAGGGTTTCTATTGCTGTGAAGAGAAACCATGACCAGAGCAACTCTTATAAAGGAAAAACATTTAATTGGGGTAGCTTATATTTTCAGAAGTTTAGTCCATTATTATGATGATGTGACATGGTGATATGCAGGCAGACACAGTGCTAGAGAAGTAGCAGAGTATCCTACATCTTGACCTTCAGGCAATAGGAAGTGGACTGTCTCACTGGGCGTAGCTTGAGCATAGGAGATCTCAAAGTGCACACCCTCAGTGACACACTCCATAAAGGTCACACCTACTCCAACAAAGCCACATCTCCTATAGTGCCACTCCCTTCAGGGGCCATTTTCATTAAACCACCAGATTAATCTTTTCAAAGAACTAGCTTTTTGTTTCATTAGTATTTTCTATTATTTCTTTTCTTCAATCTCATTTATTTCTAATTTTTCCTGTTTCACTAGCTAGCTGTATACTTAAATGCTCTTTTCCCCTAAGGTAGTTTATCATTGGACTTAAAAAAGCTAACATTAACATTTTATGTACCACTGGTATATTTATATTAATTTTAATCGCTTATAGCTATAGTTATTTCTACAGTCTTATTTTGTCCTTTCTATATGTCTCTATGATTTCTTCTACCCATTTTTGACATTTTTTCTCATTTTGCTCCTTCCTTTCCAATTTAAATTTCCATTTTTTATTGCTTAATTTAGGAAGTTAAATTTATACAAGTGTGAATCACATATGCAAAATAGAGTACTGTAAAGTTAATCAATATTTCTGTTTCTTCTTAAATAATTCAAGAACCTAGCACTCAACCTTCCTCACTTCCATGCTATTGTTTGGGGGATTTTTCACTCTACTCTGTTTTCTTATTACTATACACTTGATATTTCACTTTTTATAGTTCATGGTGGTATATATATTTAATCACATACTTATCATTTTCATTATTTCTTTCTCTGAGGTTAATTTGTTGTTGTCCTTGTTTGTGGGGTGTTGAGAGTACAATTGCACATCTTTTAGAATTTTACTTAATAAACTTCTGATGGCAAAAATCTATCAGATTTTATATTCTAGGAAATGCTTTTATTTTATCTCATCTTGAAGAACATTCTGCAGTCTTGGAATATAGGCTGGCAGCTGTCTTGTTTCATTCCATCTAAAATATCTCAGTACCTTCTGATTTCCATTTTTGTCTTCTGAAGAGTCTGCTGTCCATCTAAATCAGGGGCCAGCAAACCTGCTACATTTGGATCACTACCTGTTTGGGGAAGTGAAGTTTTATTGGAGTGCAGGCCAAGTTGAATCATTTACATATTTTCTACAGCTGATTTCACTACAATGGTAGAGTTGAGTATTTGTAAGAGACCTCATTGATCTCTGAACATAATTATTTACTCTCTGGCCCATTCCAGTAAAATTCATTGGTTCTTGATCTACAGCACCTGTTGAAACAACCAATCTTTTAAGATGTTGTCTCTATAATTCTGAGCTGCTCGTCACTGTAACTTTTTTAAGGGTGGACCTTTTACTGAATGTCTGTACCTTCAGAGCTTATTGAAGATATAGATCATTGTCCATAACCGCTTTTTAATTTACTAAGTACATTAAACATGTCTTATAATCTGTAATTATTAATTGATAAACCTGCATTAACACACAGTCTGTGCTTTTATTTATCTAATGTGGAATAGCAGCTACCAGAATTTCTTGAACCTGAAGTTGCATTCCCCAGCGAATATCTGTGTGTGTTTCTGTCAAGTCTTTGGAAGCCTGGCTGGAAAATCTGAAACAACAGTTCCCCATTGCATAGAGCTGAATGATGTAACCAAGGTAAACTGATCTATAAAGTCCTAAGGCATCGCGTTTATTTGGCAACTTTAAAAGTAAAGCAATCCTCTTCTTTATTCAATGGCCAAGTTTTGGGCAGGTTAATTTCCTTTTGATCCGGGTGGTATGGAATGGGATATGGGGTGAATGAGAGAAGAATCCTGGTTTGTTTCCAGCTCACCTTTGCCCTCTACACAAGAGTGATTCTAGGATCCTGGTGTTCTTAATTTTTGATGTGGTCATTGGTCATCTTCTCTTAAAAGAGAGAAAAGAGTTTCTCAGCATCCTTAGCTGCTGAAGCTGAAAGGTATGTTAGGATGCTCTTCTGTAGTACTGAAGGAATAGAGGTCCTAACTCTCCTTATTTTATGAGAACGCACTTAGTCCACAATAAAGTAAACAGTGTGACAGAGATCACAACTCTCTGACTGTTCAGAATAAAAACTTACTGTCTTCTTTCACTCAAAAAATAATTCTAACAAAAAATCCTTTAAATTAAAAAAATGAGAAATTTTATTTTAAAAAAATTAGAATTTCAAATATAATGAATGAGATAAATGTAAATATATACCAATATTTAGTAGCATAGATTTCTTATAGATTGCCAAATAAGTCATATTTTAAGCACAGAAGACTGTCATTTGATTAAAGATTTTAATCAGATTCAAGGTCATTTCCACCTCAAATCAGTGTGCCTCAGACAAATGTCTTTTTTCACTTGAGATTTTTTCTCAGCTGCCCTACTTCCTAAACACCTAGGGAATCCTGCTCCTACCCCGCGACTGAAGCACAAACCCTTGGCATTATCTTTACTTTCAAATCTTCCTCTTCCACGTAGACTCATTTGTCAGCCGAGGAGCTTCCTCCCTGTCAGTCTTTTGTTAGGGCCAGCTGCTTCCTGATTAGAATATTGTCAGTTTGATTCTGGTTTTCTAGTCTCTAGCATCTATTTGTTTCCAATTCTTCATAAAGCACGCACATAAACTGCATAAACACGGTACACAATTACCCTGTACATCTTCTGTGGATTTATTTTAATGCAAATTTTTAGAGGAAGTTTCCATAATGGTGTTTTTCTGGAATAAGGATGTTCTAAACTTGGGAAGTGGAGAATAAAGAAGTTTTAGTTTTATGTGTGATAGTTTTTAATTTTAGATATGTACAATGAGATATAAGCAAGGACCACTACTTAGATAAGACAAATCAAATATAAAAGAAGTCCTGTGCTTAGTGCGGAGTCAATGCCTCTACTGCCCAGAGCTCTGTTGTACCTCTCTATTAACCGCTCCCCCAAGAGTTTGTTCGCAGTTCCTTTTTTAACATTTAAACTCATTTTCACAACTTAGATCAATTAAAAACTTTGTTACCAAGTTGTCATTCCTTATATTTATATTTCTATTTCTTTTTTATTCTTTTTGAGATAAGTTCTCTCTAGATAGTCATGGTGGCCTGTAATTCTTTATGTAGCCCATGATGATGATGAGTTCATGGTCCTCTGGCCTCAGATGCCTGTCTGGCTTCCCCTCCTTTTCTTTTATACCAGCAATTTTTAACATAAAACAGAAACAAATTCAAGCAAGGCGCATCTCGCAGTCTCCTGTCAAGGTGGGATATTAAGCATGATTTCTTACAGGTTTCTCTTCATCCTTGTCGGAAACAATTTCCTCCACGTGCTTCCTGTGTCTGTCCTGCTGTCTGCACTGCGCCAATACTTTGCACGTTATGCTCTTCACTCTACTTCATCTGCAATGCTGGGGTTTACCACACAACCTCCCAAACCTGAACTCTCATTGGACTGCTGACTCTTTCCATTTGTCTTTATCTGCTTTCAAACAGCTCAGCCAAGGACCAATCCAGAATAATGCTCAAAAGAGTACAGAAGTGGAAAACTACTACATCAGGTTAAGAAAAATGAACCCAAGCTAGAGGTTAACACACCTGGAGTTACTACATAGAAAGACACTATGTATGCTATAGATACTAAATATACATATACATTGTACATAAACATGTCTGCCTATCCCTCCTCTTCCTCTTCCCTCTTAAAGTTGAGGCTCTTGAGTTGAAGAAGCAATCCTGTTTGATACAAGGAGGCCCAATGGAATAACCGGAATTGGGAGACAAGGGTCTCTTCTGGTTGTGGACAGAGTGAGATGAGACTGTGGGATATATGAGAGATGAGTGGAGGTGGAAAAAGAGGCGTTCTGCTTAGAGGCCAAGGAATAGTGATTCCTCATCTCCACATCCTTAACTTTAATCCCATTTGTGAAATTCCTTTTGTCACATAAGGGGACATATTCACAGGTTCTGGCAAGTAAGACACTGACACTTTAAGGATCTATGTTTTACAGATCACCCCTTGACTTATGCTGATTCAAGTTAGAATTATTAAACTTAATCATGGAATTGAAGCAATCTGCATTTCACAGAAACTTCCCTAATAGATATTAAATGTTGAGCTTTTCCTCAACTACTGGTGTGATATGCTGCTCTCCAGTGATGCCTGGCCGTGACAGTAGGCTGCCGCTCCAAGTAAGCTGTAAAATCATGAAGGAAAGTGCTATGAGGTTCTGTAGGTTGGCAATTTTACTTGCATTTCTGACTTAGGGCATTTTCCTAAGGGATGAGTTTACAGAAACATAAAACAATCATATGTGAGAACTGTTTGTATTCTGTCTAGCAGAGATGGTACCAAATAATTGGTGTTCGGATCTCTCTAAACATGTTGAAAAAATCATATTGAAACAATACTAAGTAAAATGGGTAAGAAGCCTGAATACTAATTTACACAGAAATCTGCAAATCTATACTGCAGATCACTCTGAATGTGAGATGAAATGATTTTATGAGGTAAATTTTATGCCAGATTAGTAGGAAAATTGTGTCCAGCACTAAACAATGTCATTTTCTTGAGATGCTTTTCTTTCTAATTGAACCCAAAGAAAAGAAAATATACCACACGCAACATTCTCATCTTCAAAGACTCATTACTTCCCATCTCTTCTAGTTGGGGTGCGAACTGTATAACAATTTGCAGAGGTAGGGTACCACTGAGGGCTCGAGAAGCAGACACAGCCACCAGAGAAGCAAACCACTAGGAAAGTGTTCACATTGTATAATGTAATTTATGATAATATATAGGTTATATGTTATGTAACATATTAAAATTCAGCATATATACACATAGACATCCACACATTTTAAAAGGTATTTGCTACAAAGGCTTGACATTGTGCAACTGTGGACGCTGGTGCTTTTGTGGCCAGTACATGTAGGGGCAAAGGGAGCTCTTCCCTCTGCCCTCAGAAGTTTTGCTGAAATAAACTGACAATAGGCAGTTGAATAGAACTGGGCATAACAAATTCATTTGATCGTAGTTTTTAGAGACATCAGAGCCCTCATGTTGAAGACCCAAAGACCCAGAGTGAACTATTCACTATTATGCTGGGGTTGTAAAAACAGGAACAACCAAGGGGAAATGGGCTTTGACAAAAGGGGCCTGAGAGAATGGACATGGACTGACTGAGGAGAGACAGCGAGGCCGTCTGTTCAGACTCAGCTTGACCCTCAGCTCTAGTGTTTCTTCCTCACTACAATGGGGCAGGACCCCACTGGAAACAAGGTCACCATTTTTCTATGGCCAGCTGTTACCAAAAAAAGCCAGCAAAAGTTAGAGTCATATTTTTAGGTTTTATGGGATGGCTTTGGAGAAAAGATATATCGGTTTCTGTGATCTCCCATGGGGAAGAGGAATTCTGGCTTCTGTAGGTTGCCTTGGGAGAGAATGTGGATTGGAGTCGGGGGTGGGGGGGGAGAAGGTCAGAAAGTAACTTTGCTTCTGAGGCCTTCAGTCTCAGGTATTGTTTGCTGAGCCTTGGCATCCTAGAGCTTGAAGTCTGAAGGGAAGGTGGAGTCAAGAAAGAAAGATGTAAATCCCGGGAGTGCAGGAAATATCCCACAACGATGGACAATACCCTCAAACTATGAACCAAATCCTCATAATCTCTCTGCTGGGTATTTTGTCACCATGATGAGAAAAGTAAACACACACACACACACACACACACACACACACACACACACACACATACACACACCACATACAATGTAAAATATGCAAAAAATGTAACAGACTATTCTCATTTCTACAACTGGTTACTTGATCAGAGTGTTATAATACCTCCCCTTACATCATTCATTATTCTCACCCCACATTATTCATTATTGCTTTTGCCCTCCACCCCCAAAAAGCTCATCCCTGCCAGTGGGTGAAACTTTCCTTCATTGAAGGGCCTGGTCTGTAAATAGCCCTGTCTGAATGGATCTGCTGTAGCTTCCCGTTTATTTTAATTATAGATACAGAAATTATGACACAAGATCTCTTAAATTCCAAGCATAACTCCTCTTTATTTCCACTGGTCTGTAGTTATCAAATACCCATGAGTAGGCAGTACCAATTACCTCAATTTATCTCTTCCTATTGATTTATAAGCATGCAAGTTTGACTGATGGCCAACGAAGGGGACATCTCAATGTCCCATTTAGTGGCATCATTATTGTGTCACCAGAGACAAGCTATCCCATTTGAGAGTGAAACCTCAAGTCCATGTGCAATCCAAACTATAGAAATGAGAAGCAAGATTTTAGGCAGAAGATCTCTGGATTGGTAAGGAAAGAAGCCACTTTTACTTTCACCCCTTAATTTCCAGACCTACTAATTTTGGCTGTCATAGACATGGACCATGTATTAGGCACCTTCTCCCACCCTAGAAGATACTGCCTCAGCCTTATGTGGTGTTTCTACCAGCTGGTAGCAAAACTGAGTCTTCAGAGGTACTTTCCATCCTTCAATCATCCATTTGTTTCAGAATGACAGAAATACGGTAAATAGAAACAAGTCCTGCCTGTCCCTGAGCCTCATGTTGGTGTCTGTTGTTGGGAGATCTAGAGTGGCTGTAGCTAAGTCAAACTTGGTGAGTTAAAGTCCATGCTGTTGCATTTATACCACACCCTTATTAATGTTCATGAACACATCAAGCATTCACAGAAATGGCTGGGGATGAAGGCTGATTGACATCCACATTTTATGGTCATCGTATCCATGCAATTAATTTTTAAAAATCTATTCTGACGTCCCCCTTTGCTGAACACCTTTATGAAACAAGTATCTTCATATTCTGTCTATTGAAAAGGTCTATGGACACTGTGCTGTTATTTCACTTTCCCCATAAAAACTTAATCCCTATTGCTCAGCCAAATCCTTAGTCATGGGCAGTTAGTCGGAAGATAGCTATAAACCTGGACATCTACTTTTCCAGGTAATACGAACAATGAGAAACACTGCTCAGAGAGCCATCCCCCAGCGATTTTCTTTTGCTACTGTTTGCTCAGAGTGATGCCTAGGTAATTCATCTATTCCTTGTTTGGAATTGTGTAAAAACCTTGAGGAATCTATTCCAGACCAAGCCCAAATGCTTCCTTCCTCATTCTTCTAGCCCTAGGGAACTCTATGTCCAGTTATAAGAAGTTAAGTAGAAGAGAGCCCACGACATATGCTCTTACCTAATCTTGGAAGGGACAGCCACCAATTTGTTATATTCCATTGACTATATAGGCTGATTATAGAATAATATGGAAGAAGAGTATACAGGGTATGAATCTTAAGAAGCAAGGATAATTAAATTTGATCTTAGAGACTGGTTACTAAACAAAGAGAAAGCAGAGTTAGGCCTACACTCATTTACCTGAGTATTAAGTGTAAGCTATGTCAAGCTGTAGTAAAATAATTGAAAAAGAGAAATTGTAGACACAAGTTAACATTAAGCCACGTGGACTAACTGATTTGGGGAATTGTACTCAGGTACTATACGATCCACAGTGATTGTGATAGTTAAACTTCTATCATGTTCTCGTTCTTTTTGATGGCCCACCCCAGGACTTCCTGTTTGCATCTTTTCTGACTTTGAATGCTAGCCCCTGATGATTTGTTTCTCCAAGAGGCTACCTCTAACTTTGCCAGAGTCAAAATACCCTGACATTCTCGGTATATTGTTAATACTTTTCCAGACATACTCATCTGCAAATGAAATCTCTAATTTCTGTGCTAAGGATTAAACTCAGGGCCTTCCTCATATTATGCCAGTTCTTATCACTGAGTTATAGTGCCAGCACTATTTGTTTTGATACAAGATCTCACTAAGTTGTCCAGGCTGGTCTTCAAATTACTCTGTAATGAGAATAACCTTGAATTTGTGACCCTCCTGTCTCAGCCTCCTAGACTTATAGGCTGTGCCATCTGCTCCATCTAAAATCTTCAAATAATTTAATGATAAGTAGTTCTAAGTTGAAATAAAATTATTTTGTGTGAAAAGCCCTTGATTTCTTATAGTACTTGAAAATGCTCTATCATAAAGCCCATTTTGAAAACTAAAGCACATGATCATGGATAGGTCTCTCTTCCTTTACCCCACACAAAGCTAATAACTCCACCTGAACTAAGATTTTGTTGGAGACCATACAGTGACTTAAATGGTAAGTGAAGGGGAGTTTAAGCAGGCTAGGACGGAGAAAAGGATGAAGTGGTTCAAATTTGTAGAGAGGGGAGAGTAGTCATGCAGGTGATGGAAACAAGGGAGTGTATCACAAGGTCAACGTCAAAGCAAACACAAGTCCTGCCTAGGTCGAGTAACAGCAGGTCATGCACACAAGAGGTGACAACACTCGATGCTGGTGTGAGGAACTGGAATTCTGAGGAGTTTTTTATTCAGTTAATTTTGTAAGTGATGAATGTCTATGACAGTAAACTTACGGACTTCGATGGCAAACAGAATAAATGAAGAAAGCTAAAGTTGTATATCTCCTAATACTGTAACTCGTTTTTATTCTCCCTCTGCTACTTAAAACCAGGATAGTCCCTTCCCATCTTTGTTTCCCAACAGTTCTCATCTTCAGTTGAACCCCACTGCCACTTATTTCACTGAGCCTTTCTGGGATGCCTGAGCCAAGAGAGTACATTTCCTCGTATGAGCGTTTATGATCCTTGCTTCATCACATTGTTTTAGAAGCAGGACATAAACTGTTTATATTGAAGCTATTACAAAATTTATTTTAACCAATACATAAAGCATAAAAATATACATAATAATGGGGTGCTATGTATTAGTTTGTTATATGTCCATAATAGGTAATATTTCAATCAGGTTAAACATGGCCATGTGCCATATCTACTTACAATCTATCATTTTTTTGTGGTAAAAACTTTTAAAGCCCTTCTAGCACATTATTACCTGTGTTATTCTACATGCAACAACACACTAAAACTTCTTGCAATGTGTAAATATAACTCATTATCCATGGATCCGCCATTTCCCATCCCCCCCCTTTACTCTTTGCAGTTTGTGGTAACCATGTAGTCCACTGTCAAATTCTATGATATTAACCAGAAACACCCTGTGCATACCTTTACATTGTTAGAGTGTAAACTCGAAGAGATCAGAGTGAGGCACACTGTGTGGATTAGAGCATGTGAGCTTTACTATTGCAGAAGCAACTTAATTAAAAATCTGTCTAAGTGGGAGTCACAAAATATGGTATCTTGTAAGTTTCAACCAACCCTGGAGCCTTGTCACTGTGAAGTCCTGTGCATACCTTTCTGCTGGCATTTGACATTCTATATTCCAGTGTCTAGCACTTAGGAATGCATTCTGCAGCATGACTGTACTTCATCTTTGCAAGTTTGTTTAATGTTTTATATTAATTTATATGAAATCTATGTGTCTATTCCCTCCATATTAACCAGCTTTGAGCTCTTCAAAGTTAGAACTTCTGATTGTCTACTATCCTTTATTTGGAAGACAGGTAGGTACAATAAATACAAACACTTCACACACATTTTGGAATTTTATTAGTTTATTATAGTAATATATAATATATAGCAAATATATAATAACAATATATTATTAATAGTAAATTAACGTGGACACAGAAAGCCATCAAGGATGAGATCTACAAACGTCTATATGGATGGAGGTACAAGTTTTTAAAAATTATTTTAAATATAATTAATTCTTTGAAATGTATTGTTAGCCATACTTTAGACTTTGTTTGGGATTTCTAGGTTGTGTACTTGTTACAGAAAATAAGACAGATGCTCTCTCCTTTGGATGTAGTACAAGTTTCTTGATTTACCAGTTGATATCTTAACTGGTGGAATCCTATAGAAAACTTTTGTTAAAGATTTTTTCATTGTTTGCCTTTATTAACTAATTTCATGGAATAAAATTTTCCCACTGATTATTTATCTTTCCTGCTTTTATTTAGTTACGATAGTAATTTATACCCAGATGAGTAGAAATGAGTTAAGCTATTTTGAAATAGATCATTTTTATGGTTGGAAGAATTATCACAGTTTTTTAAAAAGTTTAGCTTATAGCCTATCATATCTATAATGAGAATTTGCTTTTTAAGTCCCCAAAAGTAACATTTAAATTTTATATGATGAAATACATCATCCTTGTTACAATGCTTGCTTTATTTCCTGAAGGAATCTCTGAAATGAATTTTCATAGTAGAAAATTTCAAAGTCTTAAAATTTGTTATAGATATAAATATGATGAGTACAGAAAATAAGTAATGAGTTGTATAAAAATACCCACATCTCTATTGTGCTATTTAAACTATCCATCTTGGCCTTGACTTGAAGGGTTTAAGGATTTATTTTCAGTTGATGCTCATAGTTCTTTTTTTTTTTTTGAGAAAATAGAAGCAATTAACATGTTTGTATCACTTGAAGTGCAAAGTCACCTCCACCTAAATTCACATTAATATCCTGGCCCTCCCGCTACAACAAGAGGTGAAGGGTAGGTAGGCTGGGCCTTCTTAGATCTCAACCCCTCACATCCACTTAACTGTGTCTGTGGCTGTCCCTCTCCTGTAGACCATCATCCCTCTCCCATGGGCTCTGGGAAGGTTAGTCTTTCAACTTGCCTTCCATTCCAGTTAACTTCCGGCTCCTCCACTTCCATCTCAGTGGGATTTCACACCGTAAGGAAACTTGTGTTCACTGTATCCGATTCTTCTCTTTTTATTTCTTTATGAACCAATTGCAGATAAGTTTTGATCTCACTATTTTACTGCTCTTGTCTGATGCTCGTAAGTGGTCATCTCACCTCACTGGTGCTCTGGTGAGGAACTTCTCATTTCACTAGTTTGCAGGAGGTGCATGCAAGCGATCTTTGTTTGTCGTTGCCCCCTCTGTATGGAATGAGGAGAAAAACAGGAATAACAAAGAAAACCCCTCTCCTGTAGTGGCTTCAAAGAAAACATGGTCCAACTGTGGCCTTGATTTCAGGCTCTGGCATTCCGTGTTTTCATGGAGACTCATTGCTTAATTCTAAGACATTAATGTTCATTTTATAAAAAGAATGTATAATGTTTTCCTTATCTTTTAAAAATAGACTTTGCTTCAATATAAAAAAATATTTTAAGGTTGTTAAGAAAGACTATACTATTTTTAATAAGACAAATAGAGTTTAGGGGGGTGGAGAGATGGCTCAGTGGTTAAGAGCACTGGCTACTCTTGCAGAGAACCCAGCTTTGACTCCAACCACCCTCACAGTGACTTACAACCATTTTGTAACCACACTTCTAGGGGATATGGCCCCCTCTTGTGGCCTCCTTGGGCACTGCATGCATGTGGTATAGAGACACACACGTAGGCAGAACATCAAACATAAAATAAGAATAAATAAATCTTTTTCTTAAAAAATGTTAAATAGAGTTTAAAGAAACAATCTCATTTTGTAATAATGATTAGTCGTGTTATTCTGAAATTATTTTATGTATGTGGCAGGATAAATCAAGTAAGTGATTTTGTTGTTACTGTTAGGAATCAAGATTTTCAGTGTGGAAGATATTCAAGTATAAAACTCAAAGGAGAGGAGGCTGCAGAGCTGGTTCAGAGGTGAAGACAAGTCCTGCTCTTACAGAGGACTGGAGCTCAGTTTACAGCACCATCAAGTGTTCCCAACCTCCTGAACTCCAGCTCCAGGGATCTCACACCTCCGGCCTCTACCTGACTCCAGGCAAACACACTCACATGCTCACAGGCAAACACACTCACATATACACAGGCAAACACACTCCCATGCTCACAAGCAAACACACTCACATGCTCACAGGCAAACACACTCAAATACACACAGGCAAACACACTCCCATGCTCACAGGCAAACACATTCCCATGCTCACAGACAAACACACTTCCATGCTCACAGGTGAACACACTCCCATGCTCACAGGCGAACACACTCCCATGCTCACAGGCAAACACACTCCCATGCTCACAGGCAAACACACTCCCATGCACACAGGCAAAAACACTCACATGTACACAGGCAAACACACTCACATGCACACAGGCAAACACACACAGGCAAACACACTCACATACACACAGGCAAACACATATACAGGCAAACACACTTACAGACACACAGGCAAACAAACACACTCACGTGCACACAGGCAAACACACTCACAGACACACAGGCAAACACATTTATATGATTCATTTCTTAAAATTAAATATCAAAGAAGAAAGCTAAAATCTTATAATTTGTTGTTGTATTTTAATTGTAAAGAGAATGTGGGGGCCGGGCGGTGGTGGCGCACGCCTTTAATCCCAGCACTCGGGAGGCAGAGGCAGGCGGATCTCTGTGAGTTCGAGGCCAGCCTGGGCTACCAAGTGAGTTCCAGGAGAGGCGCAAAGCTACACAGAGAAACCCTGTCTCGAAAAACCAAAAAAAAAAAAAAAAAAAAAAAAGAGAATGTGAACTCATGAAATCAATTAAAGAAATAAGTTATTTACTTTATCCACTGATAAACCCTGTAAGTATTAACAACATGTAAAGAATTGGGGCTAAGAATTAACCCCCCTACATACAATTCATGTGTTGAAGACCTAATCCCCAATGTGACCTTACTGGCATCTTTTAGAAAATGATGTTAATATTTTTTTAACTTATTTATTTTTACTATTACGTGTATGGGTGTTTGCCTGCATCTATATATGTCTATCATGTGATCACCTGGTGTCCGTGGAGTCCTGAAGAGGGCATCAGATCCCCTGGATGTGAAGTTATAGAGTTGTGGGCTGCTGTATAGGTGCTGGGAATTGAAGCTGGTTCTTCTGCATGAGCAGAAAGTTGTCTTAACCACTGAGCCGCATCTTGAGTACCCCTCATTTGGATCCCATAGGAGATAATTGGCACTAAATGAGTTGTTCAGGGTAAGTCACTATTCCTATATGACTGATGTCCTTGTAAAAGGACAATAACAGAGTCCTCACTCCATCAGTACATACCCCGCAGAAAAGCCATGTGCGGACATAGCCAGAAGCTGTCGGTCTATAAGCCAGGAAGACAGGTCCCACTGGAAATGGAATCTGCTGGAGCCTTGATCTTTGACTTCCAGCTTCAGTATGGGGAACTGAATGCACACTGTGTGATTCACCAAATCTCCTGTGTGTGCTTCTAGCTTTCAGTTAGATCAGTGACTTTTGTTGTTTGATTTCTGTGTAAAAAAACACACCCACAAAGTCTGCTTTCTCATTAGATTGTATACATTTTTCACCTATTACAATGAACAGATGTGGAGTGTGCCGTATGTCTGTCTGTCTGTCTGTCTTAATGCCAGTTACCCCTAAAAGGGATTTGACTTTTAGAGAGAATAAAAAAGCAAAACAAACAACAACAACAACAACAACAAAAAGCCTTACTAAGACCTATTTTTAGTAAATCTGTCTTTGCCTGGGATATCTTTGTTAATTGGAAAACAGATTCTCTGTTTGAGTGACCCAGTAGTCAACATGAATGATCTTCCAAAAGGCAAAGACAGGCAATTTGAGCATCAACAAGAATAACGAGACTGGATGTGATGCTGCATGCCTGTTATCTTAGCACGGATGAGAACTAAAGCAGAAAGGTTGCTGTGAGTTCAAGGCCATCTGTGAAACATATAGTAAGACCTCGTGTTGTAACCAGGGAGCCTGTATAGGTCTGACCTAGGACCTCTGCATGTATGTTACAGTTGTAAAGCTGGGTGTCCTGATAGTGGGAGTGGGGTCTGTCTCAGACTCTTTTTGCCTGCTTCTGGGACCCATTTCTTCCCACTGGGTTGCCTTGTCCAGCCTTGACATGAAGGCTTGTGCCTAGTCTTATTGTATCTTGTTATACCATGTTCAATTGATATTCCTGGGAGACCTGCTCTTTTCTGAAGTTTGGAGAGGGAGGAGGAGTGGATCTCGGGGAGAGGGAACTGGGAGGAGTAGAGGGAGGAGAAACTATGGTTGGGATGTAATAAAAAAAATGCTATTCTGGGATGATGCAAATGTATTTCTAAAACTTCTTAACACAGAACCAAAATTGTTTTTGGTATGGAAAAAAAATAGCAATGAGTGCAATTGATTAAAAGTATTTAAGAGTACTAAATGCTGCCTTATAGATTCAAAAGTGATCTTTAAAAACAGATAGATGGGAAAGAAATCGCACCTCTAAGTAAAGGAGTGGAGCAAGCGCCTTAGTGGGCACCACTGTAAGTAATTAGCTCTGAGGACTGTCAGTGAGAGGAAACAGCACTTACTCTACCGCTCTTATGGAAACCATAGACTGGCCAAGTATCTCTTAGTAATGAGGGAGGAAGTGTTCACCTTCATCATAAACTCTATAAACATGTGGTGGATGATGGAACTAGAAAAATCACAATTTCCAAACTTTAATGAGGTAAAATGGTTTGGGAAAACCTAACAACAGATGCATTTTTAGATGGAGGGTCAGTGAGACGGCTCAGCAGTTGTCTGACACAAAGCCTGGCTACCTGCGTTTGATCCCCAGAACTGCCATGGAGAGAACTGAGTCCTCTGACCTCCACATGCATGCAGTGGCATGTATGTGCCCACAAGTATCACACATACATGCACAGACACAAAATATGCATGTTAAAAAAAGAAAAAGAAAAGTTGTTAGAGAGATGAAGCTATCAAGCCCTGAACTCACTGCTGAATCTGAGCGGTCCTGGGAATGGGACTGAAGATGTGATTTGGTTTGAATCATCGCACCCTGATGCTAAACTATCCATTTAGACACTTGAATCTAAACATCGAGATGGAGGAAACCAGCCAGTATCAATGCACAGTAAACACAAGAGAAATGGAACAAACAAAAAGACAAGGCAAACAGACAAATCCAGACTCTGGGATGTTCTTCAAATATACTCACCCAGTTTCCTTAGCAGGTCAAATACAGAGGGAGGGAAAAGCAGGAAGTAGCAGACAGAAGGGGGCTCATGGGTATGAGACACTTAGGTGACTCATCAAGAAATGTCATGTGTGGACCTTTTTGGATCCAAATTTTTGGATCCAATAATTACAAAAACGAATTTTTGAGATAATTGGAGGAGTATTTGATCTGTATTCAATATTAATTTTATTAATGAGTAATTGTTAATTTGGTTAGGTCTAATAATGGCACTGTAATTATAGAAGAAAACACCCACACTTATTTTGAAACTTTTACTGAAGTGTGTAGCAGTGCTGAACTTTTTCAGACTAGAGCAATTTAGATCAGCGCTGTTGAAAAGCAGGAGGTGGGTCTTCAATGAATCCCACCTGTGTGGCAGAGCAGACGCCAGATGGCCAGGTGTGGAAAATGTCAGCGGCACCACAGAAGCATAGTGCAGGAGCGCATTCATTCATATGTGAGTTCCTTAAGTGGGAGAGAGTTACAATAATACAGGGAAGAAATGACTAGTACCTTTGGGAGACAGAGATGGGGGCCAGCCTGCACTACATAGTAAGACCAGGCCTCAAAAACAAAACAAAACAGGAGGGGGTGGGAGGGGGAGAACAGCAAGGGTGAGGGAGGATTTCTTCATGTGTTATAGGTGTTGTGTCTGTGTGAGGATACCTGCACAGAGCATTTGAACGGAGCATTAAACATTTGAATGGGTTTTTAAAAACAAAACAGAAAAAGAGTAAAATGTCCAGTATTTTCTAGAATGTGCATATTTTGAGGTGTTGGGTTGTCAGATCAAATGGTCCTATGTTCCAGAAATCAAACAAATGTTGGTGATTTATTGTAAAGCCAGGGACATTTCTATCAGGTCAGATTCAGACTCGCCACCTCCCCATCTCCCTACATTTCCACACTGATGCTCTGTCCTGTATGTGCAGAGTGAGCAAACACCCTCTGCCCCGTTTCCTGCCCAACAGCCCCTTCACCCCATTACTCACTCAAAACGGTATTCTGCGGATCTTGTAACACATTCTTTGTTTTAAAAGCTATTTTAAAAAGATTTTAATGTGGCCTGGAGAGACGCTGCACCAACTACTTTCCCAGAGAACCAGGTTTCAAGCCGCAGCACCCACGTGACAGTTCACAACATCCTTACCTAAAGCTCCAAAGGACTTGCCACCCTCTTCTGGTCTCTTTAGATACTGTGCACATGTGTTGTATAGACACATGCTGGCAAACACCCATATAAATTTTTTTAACTTTTATTGTTTCTTTGTGGATTTCACATCATGCACTCTGTTCCTACTTATCTCTCTGTCCCCTCGCATGTGCCCTCTGCCCTTGCAACCCCCCCAAACCAAAACCAAATTTAAAAGAAAAACCAAATAACCAAACCAAACAAAACAAACAAGCAAACAACAAACAAAAAAGAAAGAGAGAAAGAAAGAAAGAACTCACGAATGAGAAAAGAAAAAATGAAAATGAGAATCTTGTTGTGGAAGCTGTAGTGTGGCCCATTGAGATACACAGTTCACCCTTTGGTCCTCTCATCCTTAGTTGGAAGTAAGAGTCATTAGTCTGGCTCTAGGCCTCTGGTTTCTGCTACACCAGGGCTCTCACTGGGGATTCTCTTGGATATCCTGTTGTTGTCCTGTGTCATGGACATCCTGCAGTTTTGGATCTGTAGGTTCGTCTCCTTCACAGGCTCCAGCAGTTCATAGATGAGGTGGATGTTAGGGTGGGCCAACTCATAGCCCTGGTTCTGGACCTGGGTTGATCAGCCCACCACCTTTCCCTCACCATCCTTAACCGGGGGAGCGGTCCAGCATTGCCTCGGCTAGTTCACCCAATGCAGCCTGCAAAAGGAGGCTGGCTCTCTTGCTCTTGGGCCCTCAGATCTGGGTCCCACACACTCACTCACATCACCAGGGCCAGCTCTACTGTTGTGCCCTGGCAAAGTGCGGGGCCCTCTCGCCTGATTGCTGCAGGTAAGTGGAGGCGTAGGGTCACCTCTCCTGCTCTCATGTCCCCAGGGCTGGCTCACCTGCGTCCCCGACGACAGGGTCAGCTCTAGTGCGCTGCCCAGGTGGGGTGCAGGGCCCACTTTTCTGTGTGCTGCAGCTGGTGAGAGGCAGGGCTAGTTCTCTCACTCTCGTTACCCCAATGCCTGAGGGGTGGAGGGGGCTTGGCATCTTTCCCTCACCCATGCCACCATATGGCAGATGGGGGGGGGGGTCAGACCCATACACATTTTAAAAATATTTTTATTTCATTTTATTTTATTTGTGTGTTTGAATGTGCCATTGTGTGTATGCAGTGTGTACAAGGGCCTACGGAGACCAGAAGAGGGTGCCAGATAACCTGATTCTGGAGTTATAACTTCTGAGCTGCTGAACTTGGGTGCTGAGACCCAAACTCAAGTCCCCTGAAAGAGCAGCAAGTACTCAATGAATAAGCCATCTTTCTGGCCCCTTAAGCACATTTTAAGCATATATATTACTTTGTTTTTATTATCCAACTCTTAGAATTTTGCTCTGTGTCTTCTTAATGTCATTCCTGGTTTTGATCTTGGCAGCCAAAATTGAGGCAACAGTCTTTGGTTACTTTGTGGTCTTACTCACCTGTATAGACTTTAAATGTTTTCAGCTGTGAACATATTTATTCACTTGAAGTTCATATACCTTCATTAGATTTTGACATTTAAATGTAGAAGTTGATACTATGAATTTTATTTAGTAGAAAAATTCAAACACAAGTAAAATTCAAGACTCCTCACCCCACCCACCTTCCACAGTAGAATGTGCTGCCGTCTTGTTTACCTACACTTTCTTGTTACTCACTATTATTTTCTCTTTCAAGGTAAAGTTTATACATGCTGAAATGTACAACTATAAAATTTTGATGAATAAATTTCAAAATGTAACCCATAAACTATAGAATCTCTCCACTGCCTAGTAATTTTTTGTTACTGAGGCATTTAAAAGCTTATAATTTATTCATTGAAAGTATCCACTTCGAGCTGATTGGATTGCTCTGTCATTAGGAGCACTTGAAGCCAAGCCTGACATGCTGAGTTTGATTTCTGTCATGATGGAAGGAAAGAACCAACTCCTTCAAGTTGTCTTTTGATTTCCAGACCTGTTGACTGTGGCGCATTTTCCCTCCACAAAATATGTGTAATAAAAAAACATTTTAAGAACACAGTTTTAAATGGTTTTTTTATATTTGCACATTTTCATAATTATAACCACTATTAACTTCAGAATATATGTTTCTTCCAAAGGATTCCTATATCATTAACAGTCACACTCACACCCCTCTCCAGTTTCTCCCAGAATTCTGGGCAAACACTAACATACTTCCGGTCCCTACAGATTTGATAATTCTATACATTTCTTATGAATGAAATCACATATTATGTTTACTTTCAAGACTGTCTTCCAGCACAGTGTCATCAAGTCTCATCCATGTTAAAGTGTGTACCAGGGTGCCAGTTTTCTTTACTGTCCAATATCAATTCCTTCTGTAGATTCACCACATTTATCTACTTCTCAGTAGCCTTTGAAGTGTGCTTCCATTTTAGGAAGTTGCTGTTGGTTTTTAAGTGTATGTTTTTATGGGATATGTGTTTTTGTTTCTATTGGACATAAACCTGTGAGTAAAATTGCTGGGCATTTGATTAGAATATTCAACACTTTGTAGAACTGACAAACTGTTCCAAAAGTGGCTGAACAGTTTCACATTCCTCACAGCTGCATGAGAGTTCCAATATCTCCACCTTTCTGCCAGAACTTACTACTGTCTTTTCTTTATATTGCAGTCATTCTATAGGGTTTGCTTATGGTTTCCATTTGCATTTTCACCAATAGTTAAGAATGTTCACAGTTTTTCATGCTTATTATCCCTTGCATTATCTTCTCTGAATAAACAACAATTCAAGTAGTTTGCCTATTTAAAAAAACAGATCATCTTATTTTTATTTATGTATATGTGTGTCTGTATGCATTACATACACCTGAGAGCAGGTGCCCCCAGAAGTCAGAAGAGGATGTCAGATCTCCTGGAACTGGAGTCACAAGCTGTTGTGAACTGTCCAGTGTGAGTACTGGAAACTGAACTGGAACCTTCTGCAAGAGCAGCACTTACCCTTGACTGCTGAGCCTTCTCTCCAGCCCCTACTTAAAAACTATGATTATCTTTTCATAATTACATTGTAAGAACACTTCACATAGTCTATGTACAATTCTCTTATTGGATATATGATTTTCAAATATTTTCCCAGTCTGTAGGTTCTTTATCTTAGCATTCTTGATTATATTATTTGTAGTCCAAAAGCTTTTACTTTTGACAAAGTCCAATTTATCTATTCGTCTGTCATTTACTTGTCTTATATCTTAGACACTATTGCTAACCAATCTCATGCAGTTCTACGCATTTTCCTTTTAACGGGTCCTATTGTTTTATTACTTTCATTTAGATTAAAATTTTATTTTAATTTTTGTGCATGGTATAGGAAATTGGTAAAATTTCATTTTTATGCATATGGACATCCGGTTGTTCCCACTACCATTTGCTGAAAGTAATTCATAACCCAGTTTTCATGATTCTATGGCCAAATAAAACGTGCACATGTATTTTTTGGTTTCTTCCTGAACTCAATTCTCTATTATTTATTTGTATATATAGCCCTATGGCCATACCATGATTACCACACCACCCAACATTTTATTTTTGTACATGGCCACCCATTACTCTTTATGGACACCTTGAAGGAACCAAGAGCAGTGATGAGAAGAAGGCCCTGAAAATTTTTGAAGGAGTCTGAGAAGAAATGGCTGGAGGGTAGGGAAAAAAAATCTCTCAAGACGATTGTCTTTAAGAGTAGACTAAATTACTACAGAGAGAGAAAGTAACTTATTGCCAACCCTGTTATTAATTCTGTACACATTTACTGAGAAATCATTCAACAGAGAGCCAGAAATCTGATGTGTGAGAAAATTCATAAACTATAATGACAGGATACAGTGGTTTGTGATTTAAGTCACAGCAATAGAGGTGAACTCAAAAATATCTTAATTCTTGGGAGGAGAATAATAAACAAGAGGATATTCATTTATGCACTAATTCATTCATACAATAGTTTTTGAGTGTTTCTCCATGTTAACATAGGTTAATAAACTTAGAACAGTCTAGACTTACTAGGATGGACTACAAATTATTTCCAGAGTTTTAGATTGCAGATAGCTATCCCTTGGAATCCAAAGAGGGTGAACTCCTGAACCACTGCAGATCCCAGACTCTGGGATGCTCAAGTTCTTTATATAAAATTGTGTAGTATTTTCATGCAGCCTAACATATCTTCTAGCATATCTCTAACATGCATGATCCATAGTACCCTGGTGTGGAATATTCCTTTACACTGTGTGAATATATGTTGTTGTGATTGGTTTAATAAAGAAGCCAACTGGTAAATAGCTGAACAGAATAAGGTTAGACAGGAGAGCCAGACTAGGAGAATGCTGAGAGGAAGAAGTGCAGAGTCTGGAGTCACCAGCCAGACACAGAGGAAGCAGGAGATGAGTGTGCCATGCTAATAAAGGTACCACCAGGTTGCAGAGTGTAAATAAGGAACATGGGTTAACATAAAATGTAAGGGCTAGTTAGTAATAAACCTGAGCTATTGACCTACCATTTGTAATTAATATAAGCCTCTGTGTTGGTTATTTGGGAAGCAATGGTCAAAACACAGAAAAATTCCACCTACAGTACACTATAAACGCTATGTAAGTAGACAGGAAAACGAAGTTCAGTAGAAGAGGCCACCATTATAAGCTTAGCTACAGAGAAAACAGTCTGTGCATTTGATTTAGTTGCAGATGGGTAACCCATGGATACAGAAGACCAGTTGACCTACAACTGTCTGCAACTTGTCTATATAGAAAATAATATATTTTTTGATGGTAAAGAAAGAAAATGATTCATTGATATTGGGGAACCCATTATGTGGAAACTTTCATAAAAGACTAAATTCATTAACTATTTTAAAGGTACCCAGTGTGTATATGCTTTAAACTCAATTATGGCAAAGCAAAAGAAGTCATTAGAAGCTGTTGTGACAAACATATAGTTGGAGAATTATTGAACTTTGGTTAATGGTATATTGACCAGAAATAGGAGATGATTAACATGGATTAATTTAATCTCAAACAGCTTCCTAAAAATAATTAAGATGTCATCAAATGTCAGGCATGGTGGCATACACCTTTAATCCCAGAACTTGGGAGACAGGGGCAGGTGGATTTCTGTGGGTTTGAGGCCAGCCTGCTCTACAGGGAAAGTTCCAAGATAGCCAGGGCTACACACAGAGAAACCCTGTCTCAAAACACCAAAAAGAAAAGACAAAAAAGATATCATCTAATAATGTACCTTAAATCTCTAGAATCTTCCATACCTTTTAGTATCTGCTGAAGATAGTTATTTTTGCTCCATTGTGTAGGAAGAGCACACACACACACACACACACACACACACACACACACACACATATACACACACATTTTTACTAAGGTTAGAAAAGAAACTTACACCTTAGAAAGGCTGTAACAGAATGTCTGAGGCTGTGAAAGTTTTAATATTTGCATTGAAAATGACCCCACTTTTTCCCAAAGACCAAACCTGGTTATAAAAGTTCTTTGCATGAGCTTTGTCCAGGGCATAGTCATGGGACTATCAGTCACAGCAAGGACTGTGTGGCTCAGTCCCCATACATTGTGCTGAATGCTTGGCTTGACAAAGTGTCTGCAGACATAACAAATATAACAGGCACAGTCAAATTACAGGCTGTAAAAAATATTGTAGTATGAATTATTTGTCAAGAAATAAAAGATGCATTGTAATTTGCCAAGAAACAACTGTCTAATGTGCATTCTCTTTTTTAAAAAAATGTGCTTGCTTGCAAAATATTTGGAAAGTAAATTATGTATTACTATTGCTTGCTTGCTAATTGTCAGTAATAATCCCTTTCAATTACCATGGTGAAGTAGGTCAGCCAATTTTTAGTGCTTATGAAACTTGCAATTTAGAGCAAGACGGCTTATCAGCAAGTTAGATTTTAATACAATTGAGCAAGTGCACTTCCTTTCAGTCCTCTGAACCTAAACACGAATTCCAACTTGCTATGGATGACATCTGAAAGCAATACATTATCATTACGTAAGTTCATACCTGTTTGTAATGATAATAGTCCAGTTTCAATATTTTGACTCTGGTTTAGAGATAATTTTTTTGTATTTATAGAAATTTTAACTAAATATTCTGTTTGCCATATACATTTTATCTATCCCATTTTAATTCACCTAAACTTTTCTTTGGATATTTCATATTTATGGGCAGCTTAGAAATTTGAGATTATCTTTGTATATTTTGAATAAGATGATTATCCTCATACCCTATACCTCTACATAGGGCCCAACCAATTTTTCTAGCATCTTGGCCATTTACATAATTCATCTCTCATAGTCATTGAAGAACTTAAGAATGTTATAATGGTGTTGACAATAATAAGGATTGTGAAGTAGAATTGGTGGGGGACTGAGCTAAGTCACTGTTAACAGGAATGGAAAGGAAGAGAAAGTTTTGAGGACATTTGTGGGTAGCAGTGAAGTGGCATAGAATGGTTCCTGTGTAGATGCAGGAGAAGAAAGAACTCCCAGGATTCTGGCTTAGTCTAATACGTACATTAAGAGAGAGAGGAATATTCAAGAAGAGTGGAGTGGGGAGGCAGGAAATACTGACTTGCTATAGTTAAGGGACCTTTGAGTAACGATGTCAGTTTTGAGTTGCAATAGGGGCAGCGGGTAGTTTAGGAAAGCTCTCCGCACTAATTTAAAGCTGTATAGGTCATTAGTGTACATTGGAAAAGAGATGTTACTGGATATGGAATACATGTAATAGGCTTTAGTACTTGTGCAAAGGGGAAAATCGGTTTAAAGGCCACCAACTTCTTGCAGGCTTTATGGTGTTGAAGATAGTATAAAAGTAAGAGAATCCAGTCTTAAAATGGGTGACTCCTTTTAATTCAAGCTTTATCATCCAATTGAATGACTTCAGACTTTAGTGCTCTGTGTGTGTGTGTGTGTGTGTGTGTGTGTGTGTGTGTGTGTTCATGCGCACATGTTCTTGTCTCTTGCCTTCCTACTGAAACAAGATAATGAAGTGGTTTGCCTATTTTACCTCAATGTCTATAATCCAGAGATCACCTGACTCAGCTTTCCCTACAGGTGAGAATCCTGAGGTCCAGAGAGCTTTCCTGGCAGACTAAAGACATCTCTGTTAATAAACATTGTTCAGGACAACAACCCACACTATTTAATCTGACTTCATTACTCCTATTACAAGTCTCCTCTTATATTTGGCAAACTGGGGAAGATTCAAAGCTCATACTCCCTTTTAATTTCAATTAAACTTCAATTTTAATTTTTGTGAGTATATCTGGGCCTTTTGAATATCAAAGTTTCCCTTGTCCAAAAACTGAAGAATAAATGGAAACTTCCAGCAAGCTTGATGTTTTGCCATTAAGCCTACTTTAGGTTTTACAAATTCCCTATTTTACAACAGTATGATGTCTTTGCATTAAAAAAAGGGGGGGAAAGGAGACAGATTTAAGTCACCTTCCATTTCTGCCTTTTATGACAGCAATTTTTTAAAGGTTGAGCAGAGTTACCCCACACCTGTTTCTTTTAAACTGAAAGGGACCCAGCTGCACTCTGTGGGGAAATCACATAGACAACTGGAGATTTTGTCAATTTACAGCCAAGCTTGGCTAGAGAAAAGTGGATAGCTGATTCGGGAAGATAGAGAGTAAGTCCATTTACCTGAAGATGAGCATGGCCTGGCTGAGGAGACCACAGATAATGAGGAAAGCTTCCTTTGCTTTTGTGGGAGAAATCTAGATTCTGTAACATCAATCAAGACAGTTTTATCTGATTGCTAAGTTTCAAGAGAACCAGTGAACATTTAAAATAGCTGTAGAGAAAGAGAAAAAAAAGAGAGAGAAGGTACAATCATCCTCTGTTACGTAAAGTTGGAAACCCAAGCAGTAATGATAGAGAATTAACATTAAGGTTTAATGCTAGGGAATTGAAGTGGGAGTCTAGCCTAATTGTGTAAGAACAAAGCATTTCCTTTTAGGTTTTCAGGCCTTGCCTGCAAGAGCTTATAACTCTGGCTAACACCCATAGAAGAGAAACGCTGGGCTGTGAGCAGCCTGGGCTAACAAAATTCAGTACTTTACAACTGAATTTTTAAAAGTCTCAGTAAGAATAAACCCACATCATATATTCTCTTACATGTTCAATGATTGTGGATAAAATTCACCTGCAGCGTGCTTATTGGATGGTTTCTGTGTATTTCCTCATCTACCTGCAGGCTATAGCTGTAAGGAACTCACATGCAGTGTGGGCACATGGGACACCATCAAAGAATAATCGAGAAACCACTTCATTTCTTCCCCCAAATATACACACACATGTAATGTGTGCAAAAAAGATGACATTAATCTGTCTTTGGTAATCTGGTTCTCACAGGTAGTTATCTGTCCGCCTGACTAACTCATCATTGTTGCCTGGAGGGAATGATGCAGTTTAGAGGATTCAGGTGACATGTAGCATGCGGGACAGAATGCTTGGGACTGGAGGAAGTGTTGAAAAGGAAGTGGAAGTGAATGGCAGGCTGCATGACAACAAACAGGACCCCGCTTAATTAACTTTGCTTAAATGTTTGTAAAGCCACCAATCATGTGCAAAGGATATGCTGAAGTGTAAATCATCTTTGCTATGCTCCCTACTCTAAACTGAGTCTCTAAACTTGCACAACTGAGATCTTCAAGCCCACACAGTAATGACAAATCGCTGTCCTGGTTCCAGGGCCACAGAGCTTCTGGAAATAGGTATTGAGTTTCACATCTGTATAGAAAGCAGAGCTCAGGTAGACTCAGAAGTCCATCCTGAACTGCAGCATCCCGGCTGACATCTGAAGGAAAAGGGCACAAAAAGAAGTTCTCAATGAAGGGAACAAGATGGGAAAATGCAAAGATGCAGAGATCCCAAAAGCATGCTCAGTAATGCAGAGACCACGCTGACACCAGGAGGGAGAGTCCCGAGTGGTTGAGCATGAAAAAGAAGAGGAAAGAGAAGCCATTGTCTGTTTATGTAGAGATCTGTTTTCAAGGAAAAAGGTAGAATCTGTTTTAGTGAGGCTGAGTGGCTTTTATACCACTCCTTCCTCTACAGGGGACACTCTGCAATGCCTGCACTCTGACAGGTTCTGCAGCAGCTAGCCACATTTAGAGAACCACTTGCTGGGCATCCATGTGGACACCAGGTGGACCCTGATCCAGAGTAGGGAAGGGATAAACTCTTGTAAACAGTCCCATTTTATAACTTCTCATGACTCATCTTGTTCTAAAGGGGCCAAGTGGGAAGTATTTCTGAATACTAAGAAATCCTGCCCCACACCTCTCAGAGTCACCCCACACTGTACTTCACGCTTCCTTTTGCTTCAATAGAGAGGACTTAGTGCTCTTGACGTAGCAGGAATCTTAAAAGTTCTTATTAATAAAATCAAACCTGAGCCAGGTCTTGGGGTGAACTGGAAGATCAGAGAACCAGAACAAGCCACAGCTACCTCACCTCGCCGGATCCTCAGCTGGTCTTGTTTCCTCAGACTGGAGGCCTCTGAGTCCTCATCCAGAATGGGTCTCAGCTGAACTGCTGCTCAAAAGCCTGAATGCTTAACCAGCTAAATGCTTAACCAAGCCAAATGCTTCTAGTTTCTGGTCTTCACGCCTTATATATCTTTCCTTTCTACCATCATTCCCTGGGATTAAAGGCTCGCTTTCTGGGATTAAAGGTGTGAGTCACCATGCTTGGATGTATCCTTGAACACATGGATTTCTGCCTCTGGAATGCTAGGATTAAAGGCGTGTGCTACCACTGCCTAACCTCTATGTTTAATATTGTGGCTGTTCTGTCTCTGACCCCAGATAAGTTTATTAGGGTGCACAATATTTTGGGGAACACAATACCACACTTCACATTCTTGCCTGTCACTAAACAGAGAACCAATCAGGATTGTCTTAGAAATGCTGAGGATTGTCCCTGTTGGAAACCAATTCTGGAAGCACTGCTTATAAGGACATTTTTCTCCTCCCCCATCTTGTCTCCTGCCGAATCTTCCATGGAAACATGAAGACAATGTCCTCCTGCCCTGAACTTGGCCTCTCCTCCACGTCACACTCTCCAAAGGAACAAACAGGGCCTGTTTCTCTTCCACTCTCTTTATGGGCTAATTTTCATGGAATTTATGTCATTTGAGGTTTATGAAAATGTTCTAAATATTGAAGATTTTCACACTAGTGCATTGCTGACCAGGAATTCTCACAGTGAATGCCTGGTGAAGAGATGGTGACTTCTTAAGCAAATAATAAACCTCCTAAATTACAAACCCCCTGAATACCAACTGCAGAAATACAACCACTCTCTGACCTGAACCTAGTCAATGAAGAAGTCTGCTGTGCATAATTTACAGCAGAGCTATGAATGAAAAACAGCTTCTTAAAAGGGAGAGAAAACACTAAACAGTCTGGTTGTAGAAGCAGAATCACTGATTTACTTCAGTTCTTATTTATTTTAATATTGTTTTATGGGTGACCTAATAATTTTGTCTTTATTACAGTTTTGCTCTCAATTGCTCAATAAGCCACCTTGATATAACATTATATTTTGCCAGTTGGGTGGTAAGAGTGATTGGAAAAGCATGCCGTCATGTTTTTATTGTATAAATGTGTGTTTCCTTAAAGATGTGGAGCACAGCATTGCATAGATACATGGCTGTTATTAGTGCTGCTGCTAACCTAATTGGTCCTCTTGTCCAAAATGTTAAGGTAGTTACTCAGTATTTCAAAGGTAGTAACTCAATAGCTCTAGAAATGTAGAAATGAGAGATGGCATTCACTAGGTGTCAGTCACTAACGGTAAGTGCATCAGTCTGGAGATCTGCTGTACACAGGAGTACCTACAACTAAGCATGTGGTATTGTGGATTCAGAATCTCCTTAAATGTGTTCCTACCATGGATGGTGGGCAAGGAAAGATGCAAGGAACACATGCCTATGGACTTGACTAAAGCAATGGTGCCCTTGGTGTCTGCATATGTTCAGTGTCATTTAATTGGGAACATATTCAATATGATATAAAATATTTGTGTATCAACTGTACATTAGTAAATTTGTTAAAAAATAAAATTTAAATAAACAAACCAGTATTTCTCCAATGAGAGTAGTTTTGCAATGCCCTCCCCCAGCATACTTGTTAATACCTAGAAATATTTTTGATTATCAAGATTAGGGGAAGCAGAGGTAGTGGTATTTAGGGAGCAGAAGCCAGGAATATTGCCATAGAGTTCATAATGCAAACCCATCTGAGCAAACTGTTAACTGACCTCAAATGGTATAAAGCTGCTTTTGAGGAATCCCACACTAAAGTGACAGACACCAACCTAGACTTCTGGGTATTTAAAAGGAAAGAGATTATTAGTTAATTTTTGTTTGTTTGAGACAGTCTCACCCAGTAGCCTAGATATCCTTCTGCCTCAGCCTCCCAATGCTGGGATTACAAGCATGAGCCAATGAACTATTTATACCTGGTTTTCTTGTCAAATGATTCTGTAGACTTTAGCTCTGTGAAAACATTTTGTCTACGTCAGCCAAAATCAATAGGAAACTCACCTTCTTAGCGCTCTGGAATTTTGAGTGAAAAGACTAGAAGCAATCACTTTTTCAAAGATAGTGCAAGGGAAACAGATGTGACCTGTCCATGGAGCTGTAATCTGAAGAGAAAGTAGGGTAGAATACGCAATGCAGGATTGCTCCTATGAGGAGTTTGGACTCAGGTGGACTGAAAGAATTACAGAAATGAGAAAAAAATCCTGTCCTGCCCATCACTCTGATTCTATTAATGAAATCATATTTAAAATTCCAACTTATATCTGTTATTTTGGGACTCTGAGGGTGAGCACTTGCTGGGATTGAGTGATTAAGAGAAAAACTGAAAGAAAGGCATCTAATTAGGGTGTTCAGATATTGTATTGCTACGTCAAACTACATAGATCATGACTATAGCGGGCAAGATTCGGTCTTCATTCTTTGTAACCCTGAGTCAGCTTACTTGATGAAGCTCTTCAGGAAAATCCTAACACACAAAGTAGCCACTTAATTATCTTTCATTTCCTTTCAAGTTCTAGATTTCTTGTTTCTCTGTCCTCTAGTGCTATTTATTTATTTAAGGTTTTTTTTTCCCAAACTACACTTTCCTTCTGTCTATAGCAATACATGATACACTAAAATTCTGTGTATTCACCACAGCAAAGAAAGAGCTGAAAAAATATTTTAAAGGATGATGTTTTTAGATCAACTCTACCTTTATAAATTTTATCTCTTTTACTGAGCCCTGAAATTAATGCAGTCAGTCAGGTTCTGTATTTGGCTCAAACAGGCTAATATGTTGGCTTTGAAGCATTGTTATTTGCTAAACAAAGCAATATTGCTTGTGTGCCTGTTAATATTAACCTTCAACTTGACACAATTTAAAACAACCTGCGAAGATAGCCTTGATCCAGAAATTATCTAAATCAGGTTGGCCCCTGGGCACATCTGTCTTGATTAATTGAGGTGGGAAGACCAAGCTGATTACGGGTGGTTCCGTTTCCCGGGCTAGGCCCTGGACTGTGAGAAGGGAAAGAAAGCCAGCTGGCAGGAAGCAGCAGGAGGCTGACAGCGTGGTGGCATTTGTTTTGCTCTGCTCTTGACTGTGGCTGTAATGTAACTAACTGTTGGACTTCCTTGACTTTCCTGCAATGATGGACTGTGACCTGGAATTGTAGGCCAAAGAAGCTCTTCCTCCCTGAAGTCACTTTTTGTCGGGGTTTGGTTTAGTTTGATTTTTTCCTTCATAGCAACAGAGAGAAAACTAGGACAGTTAGCTTATGCATCAGACAAATAATGAGGCTGAGGCAGAGGAGCAGTTCCGGAAAAGTGGATTCAAGCATCCTTCCCACAGTGAAGAAGCAATGCTCTGCTGTGGACAAACAGAACTGGGGTAAGTCCCTGCTCTGCTGCCTAACAGAGGCGGGGGCCTTGAACACTTTGCCTATCCTATCTAGACCCTTGTTTTCTTGCCTAGAAAATTACCTAGGGACTAGTAACATCTACCCCTGGATTCTTCTGTAGCAACTAAATGACACAGTTTATATATGGTACTTTTAACGATATTCACAAATTTCCACTTCTTCATTTTCTGTTGTTTGCTTTTATAATGTGCTATTTTGTACTCTGAAGCTCTGAGTTGTCTTACAGATTCATGACAGTCAAGAGACACATTCTGTAGCTTGCTGGTAATTCGTTAAGCCTTCTGTACATTGCTCTGAGTATCTAAATGTCACAGGCCCTCAATGATGAGAGATGTTTAGTGTGTGATGCAATGGAAGAGAAAGGTGCCCCAATTCATGTAGAAGCTACTTAATGTCACCACGATTATCAAGGCTCAGGCTTTGTCCATGGTCTCTACCTTCTGATCTTATGTAACTGTCCACCTTCATGAGATTTAGCTTTAGCCAAAGACCATGACAGCCTTTTCTTTCTACTATAGATCACTTAGGCCCGGGACACTCACTACACTAGACAATGGCTCTCAGAGTGAGTTTCGTGTTCAGTGGGATAGCATTACCAGGAAATAAATTCTCGAGTAAACTCTGGCTTCTTGAATCAGAAATGTTTTCACAGAAAATTCAGGTGCTCTGTTACCCCTTTGAGACCTAAAACAATGGCCTTGTTTCTCCTCTCTGGTTGTGGTGGTTCTGGGTAACATGGTGGTGTTCTTAAGAGATAAGGGAGCTTCTTGAAGGTCAGTTGGTGTAACGCTACCAACTTCATGTTAACTGGTAATAGTAATAAAACAAAACAGATCACTCTCAAAGTTGTTATTGGAATAGTAAACCATATGTTCCTAAGTATTACTCTGCTTGAAGAAGTAAAAAGTTTATTAGAAGCAAATACGTTTCAGATTCATAGATTAAAGTTTTTAAGAATAGAAGAATTACTCTGCTTGAAAAAATAAAAAGAATTAATAGAGGGAAGTAAGTTCAGGGCATCTATGTTAGGTCTTTAAAAATAGAAACAAAATGCTATACTTGAAAAATAATTAGTAAAAGCAAGTACCTGTAGGGTTTCTGGGTTCCTTTCTACCCTGAGCTTGTCTCAAAAACATTCATGCTCCCCAATTTACTCAGGTCTTTCTTTTCAAATGGAAAATATATAAATGTTTGTTGGTATGAACGACTCTTAATGTAGCATATCTGCACTTTGTTATAATACAGTTTATTGCCAAGATTTCCGAGTTACACCATGTCCACCTGGAGCCTATCAAAATGTTTGGTGCACTGGTTCTCAACAGTAGCAATTTTGGTCCCAGGAACTATTTGACAACCTCTGGAGATACTTTCCTGGGCTCAGCTGAGATGGGTTTGCTTGCAAACAGTAGAGACTAAAGATGTTGTTGAACCTTCTGTCCTGTACAGAACTGCCCCCCAAAAGAAGACTTTTTTGGCCCAAAAGCCAATAGAGGCATTCCTGAGAAATTCTTCATTAGGAAATCAAGTATTTAATGATGCTTTCTGTGTAGTCACTCACACACTGAAGCCCAGTAGACCCACCCTCTTCATAATTCCAAGACTGGCCACCTTGCCGGGCACAAAGCACAGTGAATGGGTGAATCTGTGAAGACAGTGAAGGGAGTTCGGGGGAAGCTCGGAGGCAGAGCCCTTGTGTAGCATGAGTAAGGACTGAGGTTTGACTTCTACCCCTGCACCTGGGGCCTGAGCATTACAATAAAACAGCAGCAAGCCCTGGCAAGTGATCAAAATCCCTGAACACGATGGAGGAGGAAGGTTGGAAATGACTTTGGATGACCATAGCAGGCAACTAGCCAGCTAGGAGGACAGGACAGCCTAGAGAACAGGAGCAAAGCAGGTGTGGCCACGCCTCTTGAGGGACAGTTCCTCAGATTCACCTACATGACTCTACCTGCAGGTTTCACAGACCCTCTAATTCTCCCTAAGCACAGCCACAGCCAGGCAGCAAGCGCCAGACATTCTCAAATGCTGGCACAGAAGATGTAAATTTTCATTTTTCACACTAGGATTTTCTTTTTCTGATTTTTTTAATTTAATTTTTTTATATTTTGGGGGATTTCTTATAAAAGTACTGTTTGCATTATTTCTACCTTTCTTTTTCCCCCTCTGACTCTTCCTATTCCCCCTTTCTAGCTCAAATTCATAACTACTTCTATATTTAATGTTACATTCACACACACACACACACACACACACACACACACATGCACGCACGCACATCAACATAACCTATTGAATCCATCTATCTGGTGCTGCTCTGATACATGTATTTAGGGCTGACCCTTAAAGACTACTGTAAATTATTTAAGTAACATCTCTAAATTTCTAATAAGTAATTCAAATTAAGTTCATAGTTCTGCTTACAATACATTCCATTCTCCATATTTTTTTAAACTATTTTTAAAATCAAAATTGAGTGTCTTTCGATGACCCTTCCCAGGCTACCCCAGTCCTCTACTGTGTCTGTCACCTGGTCTTACTTCAAGCATGTGTGTCCCCTACCCATGTCCTCAGCCCAGCACTGGGACTCCTGTGACCATGGTAGTCAGAGGAATCTTTTGCCAACAATTAACAAAGCTTTACTTTCTTCCTCCCTAGGACACGAGCTTCCTTTATAAAGCAGGCAGTGCCTGTGAAAGCACCTAGGAAGTTCACGTTCCTGTGCAGAAAGTCCCCTACATGGGGGCACGTGTCTTTCACCGAAGCCAACGAGGACTCCCTGGATCCATAACTGACCTGAGAAAATGAGGCTTGAATTTCAGTATAAATGATACAAATTACTGTAAGCAGTAATGTATGCACAGCATTTAAACATTGCCAAGGTACTTTGCAGTTTTAGTGATACTAATAACAATAATAATACTAATAACAAATGCTCATTTCTATATAAAATGTCTTGAGCTAGTTTTTATTAAATAAAATCAATACCATGAGAATGTGATTCATGTTCATCTTGTAGCTTTAGGTGCTTTCTGACAGCCTGAATAACATTAAACAAGTTTGATATGTTATTGTTCCCCGTCTTTCAAGACCCAGCTAGAGAACGCTTTCATTAAATCTTCCTTGACCACCCCACCCTTGAACCCCTTTTCTGAATTCCAGCAGTGGTTATTTCTCTCCCTAGTTTTCTTGGTCGTTGTGTGTGCACATGGCCTTGTACGGCTTCCATTGTCACATGTTATTTAAATATTTGTGCAATAGAGATTCTAGTCGTTAATTGTCTGGATGTTTATCTCATCTCTCCTGAACTGGATTACAAGCTTGCTGTGTCAGAGGCCATGTTCTCTGCTCTACTTTACTGCACGCTCCCTCTGTGGCAGGTACCTGGTAAGTGCCTTTGATTTCATCTGAAGAGAGTGTTGAATCCTACAAGTGCCAAAAGAATATGTCTCTTAAAACTCCTCCTCTATAGGCTTGTCCCTTCTGGAATGCAACCAGAGAATAGCTTTGAAGTGAGGTTATGGTGTGTTTCTTTCTTACTTCTTCCCAGGAATTGAAAGCCCTTGTTTTCTACCCTAGCAAAGTAAGATCATTTGAATCTTTCTAATGCAAATTCAAATGTATACTGTTCTTTGTCATGAAGGTCATGTGCTAGAATCTAAAAGTGTCTGTTGGTAACGATTATTGAAGTAGCATATTTCTAATCTTTGAAAGAATAGCCCTGTGTTTAAAATTATTTTCTTATTTGTCTATGGTTGCAACTTAAAACCCTTTTCCTTATATGCACTATAAAAATGTTAATAGCTACATATAGAGTGACTTTACGACTGTCGTGTCATTTTTCTCAGCTTGATCAGCTCTTTTGAATAGCATCATTATGATCAAAGTTGTTTACAGTAATAAAATATGAATAGTTTCTATAAAAAAGTAGACACCATTACAATTAAACAGAATCTGGCATTTTAGAATGTGATAACCAGTCATAATACTGTTGTGGGATAAGCAAGTCTACATATAAATACCACATAAGAGTGACCCACACAAGTCTTTGAAGCACAAAAAGAAATGTGAGTTGAGGGAAGCTCCATGCCTCAGAGTTGGGTGGGATGCAGAATATTCACCCTACCTGGACCCTATTAAAGAAACTATGTGCAGTTTATTAATATTTTCTTTATAATGATACTCTTCATCTAGTTCTGTTTCTGCAATGAAAAAGCAGATTTTAAAATTAAGACAACATGCCAAATGTCTCAATAAAACTTGGTCTTAATACTTCGCTTGATTATGAATGCTACAAAAATGAGCATATTCTTATTTGTGGGGTATTTATTCAGTTTTATTACCACGCTGTTGCAAAACATGACAGCCAAGGTACATAAAATAATACTATACATCTTCCTGCTGAGAATTAACACTTACTCAAAGGCCATAACATTTTTGCATCAAAGTACTGATTTTCACATTCCTTTCCTTTTTTGTGAATATTGACCTCTTTCTGTCTGATGTATACACGCATTGCTACCAACATTAGAAGAAGGATAAGTAAGAAATTTGATGAAATTCTAGTCAACCACTGTTGCTTTTTGTTTAAGCTTCTGAAACAAAATTGTGAGGCTGTAAGAGATGGTAGACTAGTTTGGGAGCTAAAGGGACTGGTTTCAGCAATTTTATAAGGTGGTTGTCTTCAGGTTGTTTAAAGTAAGTGAAAAAGTGAGGACTGCAGAAGCAGCTGAATACAGTGACTACCTCCTTTGTTGTAGGAAAATAAGCAGTGTTTGACATGGTTCATGACACATGGGTACTTAGGAACTTGTATGGAAGGATAATTAAAAATTAGCTTAAGTAAGTTGTACATAATGCCAATAACACTAAATATAACAAGACATGTACTTTTTTTTTACTAATTCATTCTTTATGTGTATGAATAATGAAAGCATTTTGCCATGTCAAAATAGTTTATATGCCAAATTAATTGAGTCCATGCTTCTTAGACCTTCATCTCTGGCCTTGCAGAAACTGATCTTGACATACATGAACAAATGTAGGACTCTGCAGCCTTGTGCATTGATGTCCAGTTGACTCACGGAACCTTAAAAAAAATGTTGAATACTACTTTTTTTTGAATGCTACTTTTGGTTGCATTTCACATATTATAGCTCCTGGGAATCAAATATTCATGATACAGTTTGGTTATAACAGAGTTTGTCAAGCGATGAAATCATAATCTGTGTGCTCAATCTGTGAATTGTGAAGCATTTCTTATAGGTCTAGTGTGTGCAAGTTCCTGTAAGTTTACAGCATTCTTTCTCTCCTATATACTCTACAGGAAACATTTAAGGAAAGAATGACAAAATTTATAAATAAACCAAAAAGATCCTTCCATTTAAATAACAGATTGCTAGCTGAAATTCCTAAATCAGAGTCTTTATTTGTATAGGCACAAAAAGTTAAGAGCCACTTTCTAACTTCTTACCTGCTACTGTGGTGACAACCCACAGGAAAAATCAGCCTGCCTTATGGTTTTGATTCCCACCTACCCCAAGGTAATATTATGTAAACGTGAATGAAACAAGTGAGTTCTAGAGGAAAGATGAGTAATAACATCCCATCACTTTGCCAAGTTCAGTTAACCTTTTTATTTCATTTTGTTTTTATTTTGAGATATGGTCTCACTGTGCAGCCTTGGGTGGTGCAGATCTCACCATGTAGACAGAGCTGGCCTTGAATGCACAGAGGCCTGCCTCTGCCTCCTAAGTGCTAGGTATTCAAAGCATGCACCACCATGTCTTGATTTAAGTAACCTCTTTAAAAAGTAAAATTAGAAACTATTAAATTAACAAATAATAGCTAAGGAAAAAAACAAGTCCAAATATTTGAGAACAAAAGAAAGACCACAAAATAAATATTTGGTCAACTCAGATTTGTTTGATAAATGTAAGTTAGGTTAGTTTGGTCATGCATATGGCATCTTTTTTTTTTTTTTTTTTTTTGGTTTTTTTGAGACAGGGTTTCTTGTGTAGCTTTGTGCCTTCCCTGAAACTCACTCTGTAGCCCAGGCTGGCCTCAAACTCACAGAGATGCACCTGGCTCTGCCTCCCAAGTGCTGGGATTAAAGGCATGTACCACCACTACCCAGCCCTCATATGGCACCTTTAAGCAGGGTGTGCAGGTGGGGAAGTTGAAGAGTTCAGGGTTGCACAGTTCAGTTATGAGAATCTTACTGATCTCTGGAAAGACAACAGGTATCATCCCAGATGGAGGTTGTGTGCACAGGTGCTACTTACCATCATGCCCTCACTACATAGTCTAAGCAGACCAGAACTGGTGACAGATACAGACTGGGCCACCACTGCTCAGGTTTATATGATTTGCTACAGCAATCCTGTTTCTGGGAGTCTTCTTAGAGAAGTTTCTTCACAAGTACACGAGGAAAGCTTTGAGACAGTTACCACACAGCATTCCACCTCCCTTCCTTTGAGCTGTTAATTCTGAAAACATGGTCTCTTGATGGGATGAGAAAGCACAGCCTAGTCCTAGTTTTCCTGTAGTTCTAAGCTTCTGCTTCTGTGCTCCTTCGTCCCATGCAAACCATCTCAGTTCCGAACACCACTGCTGCACATAGGCACACCGTCCTCTCCTTGGGGAAGTATAGTGCAAGTGTCATCATCTCAAGTGTCTGTGCACCTAGCCAGCTTCACCAACAATAAACAGTTAATCTTGGGAGTAAGAGGGATTTTACATCACTCTGGCACTTGAGCCTTTTTATAAAGACCTTCTGCATCTCAATTTATAGCAACAACATGTTCTCATGACCCTTATCTGTCTCCTCTTCTCTTTTAGAGAAACTTGGTTCTTTCCCATAGGAACAATGGGAAACTATACAATAATTAAATAGTTCCTGTAAGAACTATGTCATTCCACTCTGTTACTGCCATCACTGTGTTGCATAGAGTATCTCTGGTGTTTACTCTTTACACTGTCTTCTCATTTCTGTACAATATATAGAAATTATTTTAAAAATTACTCATCCTATATTCTTGCTATCTGGTGGGTAAGATTCATTGATTTATTCTTGAAACCATCCATGTATGCAGCCTATACATGTTTATAAAACACCTATACATAACTATGGAAACTATGTAATTATATACCACACAATATGGCCAGTGGAGCACAGAGCTACCTGGCATTGGCTGCACACTGAGGTCATCAGTATAGTATACATCAGATTTCTCTCTACTTCCTGGCGGTCATGAGATGAGCATTCTCTGCCACGTGCTCCTGCTGCTATGAGAGTCTATCTCACCCCAGGCCAAATGCTGACTTTGGATTGTAAACCCTGGAACTGGGAGTCAAGATACATCTCTCTTCCTCTTAAATGATTTCTTTCAGGTATTTGTCATGGCAGCAAAATCTCACAAACACAGAAAACCGGCAATGATGAGTAGAGTAGGGTCACTGTGGCAATTCTGACAATGTGCTGAAGGCCTGGCAGAGCATGAGTGCTTTATAAGCATGTATAGGCTGCATGTGTGGATGGTTTCATGAATAAATGGGTGACTCTTCCCACCCACATATCAAGAATATATGATGGGTAATTTTTACACAGCTTCTACATATTGTGCAGAAGCAAGAAGACAGTATTAAGAGTAAATCCTAGAGATACTCTATGTAACACACAGATTATAGTAACAGCATGGAATTTTATGGTTAAAATAAACTAAGAGTGTGACTCTTATGTTGAGTTGTCTGTGAAGGCCCACAGGGGCTCCCAAGTAAGGCCTTACTCAAGGTCAGAAAGGCTGAGTTTGCTTTGCCCAGCAGGGCTGCATAATGGGATGATTTGGCCAAGGGCATGGTTACCAGATGTTTTGAAGGGTCTACACTTGTTGGTACTTTACACTTTGATCTTAAAAGGGAGAGGTCTTTTGTCCCTCCCCTTGATAATGTTTGAAAAGCCCATCATGAATAGAGTTGGAGCGGCTGGGTATTGACCCAGGGTCCCCCTGAAGCTATCCTGTGTCTCTGTCTTTCTCATCGTCTCCATCTATATTTCTATCTAATGCTTTACTCCTCACTCCTCCACGTAAGAACACTTTGACAGGTTGAAACTGGCCACTTGACAGTTGTCTTACCAAGATAGTAACAAAACAGCAATAATAAAGGAGCCACCAAGTTACCATGTGACCTGAGATACCCATCATGAGCTGGGTGTTATTTGACCCACCAAGTCATAACGTAGGAAATGCACACCAGCAATATATTATTAAATTAAAGTGGTATATATGTGATCAGACCCTAGCGGGTCCTAAAAACACAAGCAAGTTACATGAAGAAGTTGCCCAAATCTCTGTAGTTTCTCCTCCTGTTACAACGCTGTTTGCTGCCAAGCATGTACCTACAGCCTTATGAGGTATGCTGTTTGATTGGTTGACTGAGAAAGAGAAGACTAGGGCCAAGTTTACTGATGGTTCTGAATGTTATGCAGGCACCACCCAGAAGTATACAGCTGCAGCATTACAGTCCCTTTCTGAGACAACCCTAAAAGACACCGCTGAAGAGAAATCTTCATAGTGGACAGAAATTCAGGTAGTACACATGGTCATACATTTTGTTTGGAAGGAGAAATGGCCAGATGTGTGATTGTTTACTGATTCATGGGCTGTAGCCAATTGTAAGCACCCATGCTCACTTACCTGGCCAAGTAACCTGATATGGCCTTGAGAAATTAAACCAGGCGTGGTTGGAAGGGCCACAGCAAGACTGAAGCTGTGACTATTTTATTGAGAGCAGTCAAACTTTTTATACTTTTATCAGAAAGATAATATAGTGGCAGTTGCCAGGATCAATACAGTTGTAGTTGCCAGGATACAGTGATGTTTGCAAGCTATACAGGGTACATGAGATCAATATCTCAGAACAATTGTCCTGTTAGGCTTCCATACTTCCTTGACTTCTTGTGAAACATGCAGAGAAACACACAGCAGCCTGAATGCTTCACTGCCTGAGGAAGTGTGTTCATCTCTCAGGAACTGGAAGGCACAATGTACCCCAGGAGCCCTGGACTCTAACCTGAAAAACCTGTGATGCATGCCTGTCAAGGCAGCTAGGCCAGGCCAACTCCTGGTTCCTTATAGCCAATCCATTGGAAAGAGCATGATTGGAAAATTGGTGAGAAAGACATTTGGGGAAGAAGTATGTGGATAGAACTCTCCAAATGGGTGAAGGACGGGAAGATCCTTCTGTCCTATGTAAATTCTAATCAAAAGGTGACTTTAGGGAGTTTAATAATCAACTAAACAGGATAACCTATTCTGTGGACAGTCAGCCCAGTGGGCTCATGAACAAGGTGGCCATAGTGGCAGAGATCAGGGTTCTGCATGGCTAGACAATAGAAAGTGAGAGTCACATTTATGGATTTTAAGCTATCAATGGATTCACAAGTGTATACTGAGTCAGAAACTCATCAAAATGTGTGCACTAAATATTTAGAGTAAGTGTCTTTGCAAGGCTCAGCCATAAATGGGGCATCTTTATCACACCCTCTATCCCCAGGGCTCAGGTATCATCATGGAAGAATGGGTAGAAAGACTGTAAAAGCCAAAGATCAGAGAGGACTGGGTAGTGTCCTCTGCACATGACAGGACCACCACACTCATGAACTCACAGCAATGAGCAGACCTGACCAAGATGAGGCAATGAACACTGTAGCATTGGAAGGATGGGGTAGATCATGAGCTTCAGAGCCTAACTGAGGAGCTACCGACAGTTGAGAGTGTTGAGGAGGAGGAGTCAGTTTTTTTAAGGGCGTAGCCCCTGGCAGGTCAACTGTACTCCAGTGGATGACCTATATAGACCTATGAATATATGGGCAGAATAAGGGCTATTAAAATAATAATGATTTTTTGAAAGGACACAAAATTGGGAACAGGTTGAGGATGGGAGTGGGTCTGGGAGGCATTAGGGGATGGGATGAGAGTAGGTGGAAATGATTAAAATATACTGTATGCCTGTGTAAAATTCTCAAAAAAACCCAATAAAGTACATTAAAATTACTAAAATATGTGTGTTTTTTACATATCAATAATACTTTCACCAAGTAATTTAAAAACAAATGAATGAGTCATGAAAAAAATGCAGTATCCCTTTCTTTGTGTAATCCCTAAAACAATAAGACATTAATTAGCCCTGGCTGGTTACCATTTTTGAGGCATTGGAACAATTACAGCTTCATTCATATTTTTCTCTGATTTCCAAGAAAAAGATCAGTGAAGACAATTCTTCTGTCCACTCCTGTGTGTGTGTGTGTGTGTGTGTGTGTTAAGCTTATGTGAATTCACACATGTGTACATGGGTGTAGGTGTGTAACACATGTGTGTGGAGGTCAGTGCTAGGTGTTTTCCTTTATTAATGCTGATCTCATATCTTTGAGACAGTCGTTCACTAACCCGACATTTACCAACCTGCCCATGCTTTCAGCCAGTGAGCTTTACAGATCCTCTTTTCTCTGCTTCCCCAATGCTGGGATTTCAACCACAGGACAGCACTAGGCCTTCGTGCATGTGGTGTGGGTCAGAACTGAGGGTCTTATGCTTGTGGGGTGAGAACTTTATGGACTGAGTCCTGATCCCTGGCTCCCTTACTCTTGTATATAAATATTTATGTATGTATTCATCTAAGAATTATTGTGACCTATTCATGTGCTAGGCATTGGTATTAGAGATCTGGCCCCACTTTAACTATTTATTGAAATGGGCAGTTTTTAATTAAATAAACATAACAGTAAATGATCCTTTGGACTAAATACACCCATACTTGAAAAAAGATGCAACTCTTTATTTTAAGGTAAAAGGAAATGGCTGTTTACACATATAATAAGACCAATTTTTAATCATCTATCTTTTGAACTTCTTTTGTAAAAATTTGCCAACCAAAATTGATTAATACATATTTAAAATTGAGATAGTGACAGAAAAACCCCATACTGTTATTCTCTTGTGAAAAATTAAGTTGAGTTACTGGTTTGATTAATTTTGAAAGCTCTTCTTTAAGGTTATAGTCATCTGACAGAAAAATTGAAGCCATGATTGATTTATATGGCACACTTTAATGGAAAGTACAGTAAAACATTGCAAAAGGCCTCTGACTCCTTTAAAGATGAACCCCAGTGAGAAATGCCAGGTTTGTAGGGCAGGGAAAATGTCTCTGTAAGGAACCTTCACCTCTGGCCTGCTTCTCCTGTGTCACACTGCTGCCAGGGAGCTTTGTTTTGCATCCCTGATGGATGTTTCTATGCAGAGCAGCTACACTGAGCGGTGGTACTCTCCTCGCATACAACGGTAACAGAGAGCCTCATCAAAGGACTTCAGAATGCAAAGAGATGACAGCACAGTGCAAGTTCCAAGCATACACATTATCTAGTGGGGGTCAGAGACCAGCAACCCCCTTCTCTACCCCTCTATTAGGACAGACAGTGGCTAGCTGTTAGACTTGTTTGTATCTACTGCAAACAGAACTGATGGCATACTCTGGTCATTCCTAGCAATTGCTGAATGTGTGAAGTGTTAATACTGTTTACTTGTATTTGTGTTTTCCAAATGTTCTGTAATTGTACTATTTTTTGACATGACTAGGGATGTAGCTCAGTCAGTGGTCGAGACTTTCCTAGCATGTATAGGTCCTATGTTTGATCCCTAGTACTGCAAAAGACAAACAAACAAACCAAAAACCTCATAGTCAGTGGAGAAGAAACAGGAGGCAATGGAAGCATTCTACTGTTAGAACCTTCTCCACATGTCCTCAAGTTGCTGCATCTGTCACTTGTGACCCATCAGGACAGAAACAGATCTTGGTACATCAGGCTGTCAGATGTGTGGCTTCCCATTCTTTCCTCCTTTGGCTATCATAAAGTTTACTGTAGTATTTCCTGCAAGCTCTGAACTCAGAGAGGGCAAAGCGAAAGTGATTGATATTTGCTATGTACTTAATGTGCTCATGCTCATTAAGGCATCTTCCTGCATTCTACGGCAGTGCCAATGACCTATTAAAACATGTGGGTGATTTTTAACCCTATACTCTTCACCATTTCAAATAAATTTGAGTAAAATGTATGTGTGTATCCTGAAAATGTGTCTTCAAAATAAGTTGTCCCTTAGCAAAAATGTTGCTATCCCCAGAACGCTTCCTAGAAAGGAAATAAGTATCCACCAATGCATGGCATCATTGGCACTGGGAGTGTCATCATTTTCCAGCTGAGGTCAGAGCAGAAATCCCCTGCAGGACAAACTGGCTAAGACAATGAGCCCAGGATGCCTGTGCCCTTTACCCTGAAGTCAGCCTGCACCCAGAGAATCTTTTCAGCCAGACTGTATAGAACCACAAGATGAAGAGGAGGGTGGCAGTCTTAGAATTTACAGAAAGGAGGCTGCATGTACTTTATTTCCAGAAAACAAGTGCACTGTCAAGCAGGCTTGTAAAGTTCTGATTACTAGGGATGGAAACCAATCCCTCAGCCAGCTGTGGCTAATGGAAATGGTTCTGGTTTTCCTTTGCCTGAGACCTCATTTGGCTTAGTGCTCAGCCCACCAGCCTCCCGTTAGCTGATCTTCTGTTGCCCATGGTGTTCACATCTGTATATTGTAATGGGCATTTTCTTATTTTAGGGCTTAAATGCTAATCATAAAGATTTATTCATTTATTGTCCTTTAGGAAACCATTAGAGAATATCCTTTTGGATTTAATATCAATACATTATCTTTTCTCCTAACTCTAATATTACTAGCTACCGCATAGATCCATATAATTCTGGAACACAGAAAAATATATGCTATGTCAATTTGCTCACTCAAATTACTGGTTATCTTATCTTTAAACTTAAATATCAATATTGGAGCCATTTCTAACCTTATGCTTCTTATGTTTAGTAGGGAGATTTATATAACTATGGCTTTTTCAAAGAAAGACAACCATTACAATCTGAAAAAGCCTTCCACCTTGAAGCTGATCACATCTGTTACCATTAGTATGGAAGGCAATAGGAGTCTCAGCATTCCCACCTTGAATAGATGAGTATGTACTGTTTCTGGTCCTCTACACAACCAAGAACATTGGATGGAAAACTATCCATCATTATTCTTCCTGTGTCCCTTCATGTGCTACCACCAGTAATTTCCCCCCTAAAGTTGCTGCTACCCTGCCTCCACTCTCTTCTTCCTTTTCTTCCTCTACTCCTTCTTTTTCTCCTTCTTCCCCTTTTCCCTTTAATACAAGTTCTTGTTGTATAGTCCAACTGTTCTAGATCTTGCTATATAGCCCAGGTTGGTCTGGAACTTGTGATCTTCCTGTTGTAACCTCAGGAGCATTGAGACTACAAACATGCACGACTTTGTTGTATAAATGACAGATACACTCTATAACTTTAAGAAATTTTAATCAGAGTTAGGGTTAGTACAAGATGGACTTGGATATCATTAAAGTAGGTCATGAGGTGAAAGCAGATCATGGCGATAGCTAAAGAATAGATATGTGTTACCTATTCAGTGACAATCATATAAAAATGCTATAATTATCCAGGTGTGGTATCTTACACTTGTAATGTTGGCACTAGGGAGGTCAAGGTGGGATTATGACTTTGAGAACAGCCTGCACTACAAAGTGAGACCATGGTGCCATATCTAAAAAAAAAAACAGCTTTCTTCATTCACATCTACAATTATGTATCATGTGAAAGCCACTGTGCCAGTCATAGGCTGTATGTTAGGGTCCACGATTCTGTCTAGTTAGTGCTCATCAAAGCATAGTTGACTACAGCTCAGTAGTCACAGTGCTATCTCCGCATCTTTTGGACATACACTTAAAACTGTGTGAAGACAGCAAGAGATATAAAATCCATGCCATTCTCCATGTCTTTCCTTCAAACTTTATCTGGGCATTTCCTCCTCTGTGAAGTGACAGGTTAAAGCATCAGACATTTCGGTTGATCATGGTTGACCACTTAGCAATGACTTGTCTGGCACAAGCATTATCCATTGTTAACCAATGAACATGAGAAAGGTCTGTAGAACTTCAAGTACTGTCACTTTACTCTCTGAAAAAAGAAAGGATTTCTAGGAGAAATAAATTATTTTGTTTTGTTCGTTCCTTTTCCATTGTACGATATATTGGCATGTGAAGCAACACTCCAGAAAAGGATGAAAGCAAAAAGGCAGCCATTGCTTACAGCCAGGAAGGCTGAGGAATTGTGCTGCAAGTGGATGGCTGGCAGATAGGAAGTATTAGGGTCCTTAGTCACAGTAGTTAGCTGAGAATCTAAATATTCTTATGTCCTACAAAAGCTGTATGTCCTTAGCATTCTGTGGACGAATTGGTACCACTACCTACAAATCAACGCTTTGGGGTTTTGGTAACTGGTAGCCCAATGGGACACAGGAAATGCCCAGATCTCTAAGTTAAAATAGGAGAGACATGGACGTAAAAGAACATGATGCACACACATGCTAACTTGCAGTCATGTGACACAATTATACCTTCTCAAGTCATGAGTGTGAAACGCCTTTCCATTCATGCCACATCAGTTTCAGCTAACAGAAGTAGAGTTTGGGGGTGTTGGACATTTTGGAAAACTAGTTGTATTTCTGTTCTCTTCGAAATAAGAATGTTACAGGCTGGCAAGATGGTTCAGTGTGTAAAGGGGCATGTAGTCAAGCCTGCTGAAGTGAGTTTGAGCCCTGGAACTTACACTGTAGAAGGAGAGAACAGACTTCCCAAAATTGTCCTCTAGTCTCCAACGTGGCCTATGGCATACCTGTGCCCACATCCAGCCCACATTCATGTATACATTCACACAAATAAATAAATGTAGACTTTTTAAATTAAAACGATGACTTCTAAAGTCACAGAGCACCAGAACGGACATGAGAGGACTGGGATTCAGGGAGCAGTGGGTTGTAAAGTTCACGATCTCCCCTAATCGGGAGGGGAGCTTCCCTGAGTCTATCCTGGATCTCATGACAGTGTTGAAGCTCCCTGTTTGCAATACCCCCAACTTCTTATTTCCCCTACACTTCTATTCCCTGACCCTGAACATCCGTAAATACTGTTGGTAATTCAGCCATATTCTCACTAATAGAGGTACTCAGCCAGATGACTTAATGAAATCCTTTGATAACAAAGCAAATAATCATTTAAACTAAAAGGAAAAGATAAATGTATTGAAGAGTGAGCAGGGGACGTTCCTGAAACAAACAAACAAAATGTAGAAAGCATTGCTTGACTGCAAACAGATTTCGAATAAAGAGTTGGAAATCAAGTAGGAACTAGCCTGTACCATCATACCCGGGAGCTCTGGAACCTTGAACCCCCTGTCCCCACCACCACACTCTCTCTATAGTCTTGCTTATCTCTGCTCCTTATGTTCAGGGCCAAAGAATGTATTTACCCACCCCCAGATACTTGTATTTAACACTGCTTTCCAGAAAGAGTCATTTGCTACCAGAGACCCACTCATCTCACATCCTGATCCTCAGTTGTGAATGCTTATATAATAGACCTAGAAGGAGTAACACTTCAAGATGTTTCCACTAACCAGACATGTTCACCCCAGACTTTATCCGCTGTGCTGTTGGGGTGGCTCACCCGTGCATCTTGGGTGCCTCTGATAAAAAGAAAACTTCTCAGAGTAGTGTCACTGAGAAGATGCCTCCAGAGTGAATCGGACCTGTCTATACAGCTGTTGTTTTTTTTATTAATAAATTGAAGGTCTCTACTAGCTAACTATAAATTAAATTTAAAATGTAGCTTGACAATGACTATGAAACTCCTTTCTAGTAATGAATGAAAATGTGGGTAATAGCACATGGGTAGGAAGCACTCAGAGGTGGGAACTGCTAGTGGATGCTATCATTCTCCAAAGCTCCATTATCTGTGTAATTTATAATTACCCACTGCATTTATTATGGATTTAGGTAACAATGCATAAGCAAATAAATTATAATAAAATGTATTTTATATAGAACTTCTAGATTCAGACCTTGATTGACTATATCCAAGCAACTCAGCAACGAGACTCAGATCCACAATATGCAATGTCAGGAAACTTCAGATAACCAAGTGACATATGATACCACAGACATTCCAGAAAATACTACCTGTATTTTAAGGCGATGAAAATGAGTAATGAAAAAGCAGGATCACATTATAAGTGACATCAAGCATAAAAAATGTGAAATTTAAGCCATGTCAAGAATGGCCCTATTTAAAACAAATTGAAATTAAATGTTAATGAAGGTTAGGGAAGTGCACTGTTAAGAATTGTGTAAGTTATAAAATTTTAACTATCAGATTTTTTGGAGATTGAAATTCTTGTTCTATATGTGTCAACACCAGTATGAATTTTGTTTATTCAAAATGTTTTTCAATTGTCACACATTTTAGCAGCACTATGATTCACACTGTAAATTCTGACATGATAGATGAATACATGAAATACCTATACATTGTATTTGTTGTTATATATGAAAATATATTAGGAGAAAACCTAGATAATATAAAACATTTTTGCAAATTAAAGTAGGCAATAATGTAGTTTTTTAAAAACTTCTGGGAATTTGAAAAGAAATGATAAGCTGAAAAGATATCTCAAGAATAAAGACAGGATTTCATAGTGAGGTAACAGGATATCTGAGAATGAGATCCTGCAGATTCACACCCAATATGGAAAGGGATGGCCAGAGTGGGAGCTATTTAGCATAAAAATAAAACTCAGAGCACCTGTTTAGAAATATAAGACCCTCAAACATTACTTATTATGGCAGAAATGAATGTTTTATTTTGTTTCTCAGAAGATATGATAATGTCATTCTTATGTTAGTTTTTATTTTCATGAATCTCAGCATTACCTGCTGTAATAGTTACTTTTCTGATGCTGTGATAAACATCATGACTAAAAGCAACTTAAGAATTAAAGAGTTTATTTTGGTTTATTGTTCCAGAGGGAGAGTCCATATGGCTGGCAAGGCATGGCACCAGGTGCCAGGAGCAGGAAGCTGGATGATCACATCTTAACTGCACACAAGAAGGAGAGAGAAAGAGAAAGAAAGAGAGAGAGGAAGTAGGGTGAGACTATATGAAAATATACCACCAACTGACATACTTCCTGTAGCAACTTCACCTCCTAAAAGTTTTATAACCTCACCAAACAGCACCACCAGAGAGGGACCAGGTTTTCAACATGTTTTTCATTCAAACCTGTGCACCTGAGTTAGTGAATATAGCAAAACATTATACAAAAGCTGTCTACGCTTTGGTTTAATTTGGAACTAGAAATGGAGTACCTTGAAGACCTCTAACTAACGTGCAGACATGGAGTATTGGAATATTCTGACAAAGTTTGGGATAAGACTGTAAATTTTGTTTCTCAAATGCCCTAAAATTTCCAAAACCATCAGGCCAAGTCTACCAGGACTCTGAGATTTTGTGGCTTAAGTGAGATGGAGCTGGGTGTGGCCATTCCAGAGCACTTCCTCTGTTAACCTAAGCCCTCCTCATGCATCCATCCAAGAGCCAGGGTGTCATTTGCCTGGGGTATCACAGTCTAGACTATATCTACTATAATGTCAGCCACCTCTGCCATTGCACACATTGTCATCAGGACACTAAAGGCAAATCAGCAGGAAACATATACCCTTGCATGGACACAGCCAGGAACCCTTGGACATGTGTCAAAGCCAAAGAGCCAGTTCCTTCCTGTCTCTCATGGTTACAATATTAAGATAATGGGCAAAATGAAAATTCCTTTAGTCACCTTAGTGCCAATAATTTTTTGGTCCAGTTTCCCAAGAAACAGTTGAGTAGCAAAATACTTTGATTCTTGGCCAAAAATTGGATAAGTAGAAGATAAAACCATCCAGTCAACTTCTCAGTCTTTGGATATAGCAGTTGTAGACTAAAAAAATAAATTAAAAAAACAAGGAGGATGGGCAGACTAATGAAGTGGGTATATCTGTGTCTTTTCTGGAAGTAAACAGAGATTTTCTGGGAATTCGGGCCTCACCTCTTTCTGCTCCTTTTGTGTGTGTTATTTTCCAGTCTACTGCCAGAGTCCTAAGAGTGTCATTTATCATGTACCTGGAATCCTAGTGAAGTGAGAGGTTATCTGGCAGCCCACTTTAGATTCAACAGCCCATCTTAGATTAGTCAACTTTCAATTAGACCAAATAGTAAGGGACTTCTGGCCTTCAGGCATACTGTTCCCACAAATGGGCAATACTAGGGTGGGTTAGAAATAATCTACATCCCCTAACCAGTGTTCAGGATAGCATTCTTATTCATTTAGCTCTTGGTCTATGCTTTCTTAATTAATTACCTTCGTCTTATTTTCTGTTGAGCTTATGCTCTGTGCTAAGTTGGTAAACAGCTGTTTTCAGGCTGAACCATGCCCTGAGTGACTCCATTTCATAAGCAGTATTTGGCTCCATTTTGAGTGCAATAGCAGAAGCAGTGGAACAGCATGACTCTGCATCTTTTACACATACTTCTCCACCACCACTGCAGAGGAACAAACTATAAATAACTTATTTCTTTTTTATTGTTTTTATTAATTAATTTATTTATTTCTAGCCTAATCACAGTTTCCCCTCCCTCCCTCCTCTCCTCCCTGAAGTGTGAATCCACAAAAGTCTATTTAATAATTTTTAAGGGGTGCAATGGAAGTACAGACTCACTAATACAGAACAAGGAAGATGCCTGTGCTGATCCTGCTGGTCCAGCTGCTGCTGTGCTGCTGTCCTGTCCTTCTGCCCAAGGGCAATGGGAACCAACTACAAGGATTGCTTCTACTCTGACCACCTGAGAGAGTGCATGACTCCTATTCCTCTGCTCTTAAGTGGTTATGTATGCAGGCAAGACCACTCCCTAGGGCTTTCTGCCACAAAGCCATTGACTGAATGGAACAAATTCCTACAACACTTCCCCTTTTTTTCTAAACAAAAGGGTTCTAATCCTAACACAAAGCTATATATAATAAGAACAATTATCAAGTGTTGTCCAGAAGAAAGAAAAGGTATTAAAATAAACAAAACAATGGAACTACAGCCAACAAAAACAACATCAAGCAAGAAACACATACTTAATGTCCAGACCATAGGTAATTGGCAAATTACAGAGATTATTCCAACAGCTGTCCTATCTTGAAGAATCTAAGTCTTGTACCTGATATGCTGTTAGGTAAGATACAAGAGGATTGTAACTGTAACTATCTAGTCTTCAACCCCATCAAAGACCTGAGAAGGAAAATAATAATATCTGAGTAAGCAAAAAGTGCAAGCAACTTCCAAAAATGTAAGAAATGACAGAAACAGCTGGCTGCCTGGACAATCACTCAAGGTTTCTCTGCAATGTTGGGGTATCCTACCTTGGCTAATAGCCTAGAATATTTGACAGACCATTTTCAGAAGCAAAAAAATTTGAAAGAATGTCCTACCCTGGCTTGGCAAGGTTTAGCAGTTGCTTTTTCTTGTAGCCTACTTTTCCATGCTTACCATCAGCAGCCAAGGCAAGGGCAGTTCTTTGCCCAACAGGCCAGTTTTGCCAAGAAGAAGACAAACTCCATATGGAGTGTCTTCAATGCCCATTATCCTCTCAGGAGTAGTACTGCCAGGAGCAATCATGTCTCACATCAACAGAAGTTGTTAAAACATTTAAATGCCATATTCTCTAGGTCTTTGAAGCATTTGAAGATTACCTATCCATCTGAAATATATCTTTTTTTTATCTAGGAAACTTACTAATATGACTATAAGTTCAACAAACATGGGTGACTATTAACCTATAATTCTTATCAGTCTATCTATATAGCTTAAAGACTAAGGCTTCACATTAAAAAAGTAAACAATCTGTAAATAGATATACAGTATAAGGACAATGACCTTGAATATGTGACAATATATGAAAATATATTAATCAGAGGTAGAAATGTATAGTGCAATATGATAAAAATATCCTTTATTTGTATCAATATACAAAATATACTAAACATAAGTAGAACATACATATAGTATGACAAATATAATTTTACATTTATATCAATATACAAAAATATTTTAAACAGAAGTATAAACAAATATACAATATGAAAAATATAATTTTGCATTTGTAACAATATACAAATTATCTTAAACAGAAAAAGAAAATAACTTTACATTTGGATCAATATATAAGAATCAATACAATGCAAATTATCTAAAACTGATAGTTGCTTTTTTGATTTACAAGACAATGGTTAAGTCTCATGAGGACTAGCTGTAGCATTTTTAACCAGTCTCAGACTAATGGATAAAAGCTTATCTGATGTTTTGGCTAGTGTGGTGTAAGAAGGTGGACCATCTCAGCTAGCCACCTTGGAATTGTCCTGAGCAGTTTGTAGTCCAAAACCAATCTTTGAGTGGTGTTTATCAGCTCAATGGCATTATTATGAATCATGTAGAATCGTTGTTGTGGGGCCCCATCATCCTTCTGAAGACTTCAGAGATCGCTGTTAGGAAAATTTATTGTTATTAAGCTAGCCCCATGTTGGGCACCATGTAAAATGTAAACCCACAAAAGTCTATTTAATAATTTATTAAGGGTGCAATGGAAATGCAGACTCACTGACCTAGAACAAGTAAGACATTGCTGCTGACCCTGCTGGTCCAGCTGCTGCTGTCCTGTCCTTCTGCCCAAGGGTGACAGGGACCAACCACAGGCTTGCTTCTACTCTGACCACCCAAAAGAGCACACAACCCCTATTCCTCTGCTCTTAAGCTGTCATGTGGGCAGACAAGACCACACCCTAGGGTTTTCTATCCCAGAGCCATCGGCTGAATGGAATGAATTCCCACAACAGTCCCTCCTCCTTTCTCTTCAGAAAAGGGCAGGTCTTCATGTATATCAGCCAGCCATGGCATATCAAGTTGCAGTAAGACTAAGCACCTCTTCTCCTATTAAGGCTGGATGAGGCAACCCAGCAGGAAGAAGGGGTCCCAAAAGCAGGTCACAGAGTCAGAGACAGCCCCTGTTCCCTCTGTTAGGAGTCCCACAAGAAAAAAAACAGCTACAAGAAGAAAAGCTACACAACTGTAACATTATGCCCAAGTCAGTCCCCTGCAAGTTACCTGGTTGTTGGTTCAGTCTCTTATGAGCCCCTATGAACCCAAGTTAGTTAATTCTGTGGGTTTTCCTATGGTGTGGGTCTTCTTATCCTTGACCTTTCTGGCTCCTATAATCTTTTTTCTCCTCTTCCGCAGAATTTCCTGAGCTCCACCTGATGTTTGACTATGGGTCTCTGCATCTGTCAATTGCTGGGTGAAGCCTCTCTGATAACAATTGGGTTAGGTATCAATCTATGAGTATAGCAGAATATCATTAAGAATCATTTCATTGGCACTTTTTTTTTGCCAGTCATGTTTGGTTCTATGCTAGGTCTCTGGGCTCTCCAGCCTTTGTGTCCTGGCCACCCAGACCGTGTCAGGTTTGGGCTCCCTCTCATGGTATGCATCTCAAGATGGATCAGTCATTGGTTGACCACTCCATAATTTCTGTGTCACCTTTATCACGGCATATCTTGCAGGATGGCAAATTGTAGGTCAAAGGTTATGTGACTGGGTTGGGGTTCCAATTCTTCCCCCTGGAAGTCTTACCTGGCTACAGGAGATGGTTGGTTCATTCAGGATCTTTATCCTCTATCACTAGGAGTCTTAGCTAGGGTCACCCTCATAGATTCCTGAGAGTTTCCGTTGCACTAGGTTTCTAGCTCATCTCAGAGATGCCCCTGATTCCAATTGTCTCTCCTAGTACTCTCTCCCCCCATCCTCCCCACACTGGAGTCCTCCTGTTCCCATCCCCACCCTTCCCATCCAGAAACACATCCCCACACATGTTTATTCTGTTTCCCCTTCACGATGAGATTCATGTGTCCCCCTTGAGCTTTCCTTGCTCTTAGCTTCTTTGGGCCTGTGGATTGTAGCATGGTTATCCTTTACTTTATGGCTAATGTTCACCTATAAGAGAGTACATACTGTGTTCGTCTTTCTGTGTCTGGGTTACCTCACTCAGGATGATCTTTTTTAGTTCCATCTATTTGCCTGCAAATTTCACGATGTCATTGTTTTTAACATCTAAGTAATATTCCATTGTGTAAATGTACCATATTTTCTTTATCCATTCTTTGGTTGATGGACATCTAGGTAGTTTTCAGTTTCTGGCTATAAGAATAATGCTGCTATGAACATAGTTAAGCAAGTGTCCTTGTGATAGGATGGAGTGTCCTTCGAATATATTCCCAGGAGTTATACAGCTGGGTCTTGAGGTAGGCCGATTCCTAATTTTCTGAGACAGCACCCACATTGATTTTCAAAATGGCTGTACAAGTTTGCACTCTCATTAGCAATAGAGGAGTGTTCCCTTTGCTCCACATCCTCATCAGCACGAGCTGTCACTTGTGTTTTTGATCTCAGTCATTCTGACAGGTATAAAATAGAATCTCAGAGTCATTTTGATTTGCATTTCCCTGATGGCTAAGGATGTTGAACATTCTTACAGTGCCTTTCAAGTGAGATTTCTTTGTTGAGAATTCTGTTTAGATCTGTGCCCTATTTTTAAAATGGATTATTTGGTTTGTTGGTGTCTAGTTTCTTGAGTTCTTTATATGTTTTGGAAATCAGTCTTCTGTCAGATGTGGGTTTGGTGAAGATCTTTTCCTATTGTGTAGGCTGCTGTTTTGTCCTTTTGACAGTGTCTTTTACCTTACAGGAGCTCTTTAGTTTCATGAGGTCCCATTTGTTAATGTTGAGCTTAGTGCCTGCATAACTGGTGTTCTGTTCAGGAAGTTGTCTCCTGTGCCAATGTGTTCACTTTTTCTTCTTTCAGGTTCAGTGTATCAGGACTTATGCTGAGGTCTTTGACTTACTTGGACGTGAGTTTTATGCAGGGTGATAGATATGGATCTATTTGCATTCTTCTACATGCTGACATCCAGTTAGTCTAGCACCATTTGTTGAAGATGTTTTCTTTTTTCCATTGTATAATTTTGGCTTCTTTATAAAGAATCAGGTGTACAAAGGTGTGTGTATTTATGTCTTGGTATTTTATATCATTCCAGTGATCAACCTGTCTGTTTTTATGCCAATATCATGCAGTTTTTATTACTATTTTTCTGTAGTACAGCTTAAAGTAAGGGATGGTGATACCTTCAGAAGTTCTTTTATTGTACAGGATTGTTTTAGCTATCCTGAGTTTTTTGTTTTTCCATATGAAGTTGAGTATTGTTCTTTCAAGGTCTGTAAAGAATTGTGTTGGGATTTTGATGGGAATTGCATTGAAACTGTAGATTGCTTTTGGTAAGATGGCCATTTTCACTATGTTGATTCTGCCAATCCATGAGCATGGAAGATCTTTCCATCTTCTTCAGTTTCTTGATTCAAATCCTTGAAGTTCTTGCCATACAGGTCTGTAACTTGCTTGGTTAGTTACAACAAGATATTTTATATTATTTGTGGCTATTGTAAAAGATGTTGCTTCTCTAATTTATTTCTCAGCCCGTTTGATGTTTTATATAGGAGGCCTACTGATTTTTGTTTTTTAGTTTATTTTGTATCCAGCCACTTGGTAGAATTTTTGTGGTTGCTTATGTGTGCTATCATAACATTTGCAAATAGTTATACTTTGACTTCTTCCTTTCAAATTTGTATCCAGTTGATCTCCTTTAGTTGTCTTACTGCTTTGGCTAAAACTTTAAGTACTATGTTGAATAGATCTGGAGAAAGTGGACAGCCTTGTCTTGTCCCTGATTTTAGTAGAATTGCTCTAAATTTCTCTTGATTTAATTTGATGGTAGCTATTGGCTTACTGCATATTGCCTTTATTATGTTTAGATATGCTCCTTGTATCCCTGATCTCTCTAAGACTTTTATCATGAAGGGATGTTGGATTTTGTCAAAGAATTTTTCAGTATCTAATGAGAGATAAGATGTTGCTGGATCCTAACGGCTTCCTTGGGGGAAGGGTTGAGAAAGAACATTGTCAATGACATAGACACTGGGAGTCAGTTGAAGGCAAACAAACATCGGGAGTCAGTGAAGGACAAACAACAGACTCGATTACTCAATAATGGGGAAGGCCTTATATACCCTTCTCCCAGCACCCAAGCTGTACCCCAATCTGATGGCATTTCATGGTCATCCCTCATTGGCTGGGCACTATCAGGAACTCTGTCAGTGTCCAGGAACTCCGACAGTGCCTGTTGCTAGGCCCTCAGGCAGACTCCAGGTTGGTTCATAAGAAAGTATGTTAAGTGCATGACTTGGCAACTGATTTGAGCCAATTTTCTGGACCCCATGAGCCTGTCCTATTACAATGAGATGTGTTTTTTTTCTCTCAGTTTGTTTTTATGGTGAATTATATTGACAGATTTTTCTATATTGAACCATAGCTGCAACTCTGCGAGGAAGCCTACTTGATAATGGTGGATGATCTTTTTTATGTGTTCTTAGAGTCAGTTTTGAGTATTTTATTGAGTATTTTTGCATCTATGCTCATGGAGAAAATTGGCCTGTAATTCTCTTTCTTTGTTGGGTCTTTGTGTTCAAAATTTCTTTGTTGGGTCTTTGTGTGGTTTGGATATTAGGGTAACTATGGCCTCAAAAAATGAATTTGATAATGTTCCTTCTGTTTCTATTTTGTGGAATTTTGAGGAATATTGATATTAGCTCTTCTTTAAAGGTCTGATAGAATTCTGAACTAAAACCATCTGACCCTGGGCTTATTTTGGTTGGGAGACTTTTAATGATTGCTTCTATTTCCTCGAGGGTTATAGGTCTATTTAAATTGCTTATCTGATCTTGATATAACTTTGATAAACAATATTTATCAAAAAAATGGTTCATTTCTTTTAGATTTTCCAATTCTGTGGAGTACAGGTTGAAATATGACCTAATAATTCTTTGGATTCCCTTGGTGTCTGTTTTCATGTCTCCCTTTTGTTTCTGATTTTGTTAATTTGGATGTTCTCTCTCTGCTTTCTCGTTAGTTTGGATAGGGGCTTGTCTATCTTGTTGATTTTCTCAAAGAACCATCTCTTCATTTTATTCTTTGTATTGTTCTCTTCGTTTCTATTTTATTGATTGCAGTGCTCTGATTATTTCCTGCCATCTAAGCTTCTTGGGTGTGTCCACTTTTTGTTCTAGAGCTTTCAGGTTTGCTGTAAAGTCATTAGTGTGAGATCCCTCCAAATTCTTCGTGAAGACACTTTGTGTTTTAAACTTACTCTTAGCTCCACTTTCTTGTGTCCTATAAGTGTGTTGTGCATTTATTTTCATTGAATTCTAGGAAGTTTTTAATTTCTTTCCTTATTTCTTCCTTGACCCAGTAATAACTCAGTAGAGAGATGTTCAGACTCCATGAGTTTATAGACTTTCTGTTGTTTCTGTTGTTGAAATCCAGCTTTAATCTATGGTAATCTCACAAATACAGGGGGTATTCCAATTTTCTTATATTTGGAGAGACTTGCTTTGTGACAAAATCTATGGTCAGTTTTGGAGAATGTTCTGTGAGGTGCTGAGAAGGCATATTCTTTGAGTTTGGGTGAAATGTTCTGTAAATATCTGTTACGTCCATTTGAGTCATAATGTATGTTAGCTCTGTTATTTCTTTGTTTAGTTTTTGTCTGGACAATTTATCCATTGGTGAGAGTGGGTATTGAAGTCTCCCATAATTGATGTGTGCGATTTGATGTTTGACTTAAGCTTTAATAATATTTCCTTCACAAATGTTGGTGCCCTTGCATTTTGGGCATAGATTTTAAGAATTACAATGTTCTCTTGGTGGATTTTTCCTTTGATGAATATGAAATATCCTTCTCCATCTCATTGATTAATTTTGGTTTGAAGTCTATTTGCTACATCAGTTGCTTCTTAGGTCCATTTGCTTTGAAAATCTTTTTCTAATGCTTTAATTTGAGGTAATGTCAATCTTTGGTGTTGAGGTGTATTTCTTGTATGCCGCAGAAGGATGGATCATGTTTTCCTATCCATTCTGTCAGCTTGTGTCTTTTTATTGGGGATTTGAGCCAATTGATATTGAGAGATATTAATGACCAATGATTGTTAATCCTATTATTTTATTGTTGTTGTTTTTATTGTTGATAGTAGTAGTGGTGGTAACAGTGGTGGTAGTGGTCTTGGTGGTGTGTGTGTTTTCCTTCTTTGAGTTTGGCTAGTGTGAGATTATTTATTTCCTGTGTTTTCATGAGTGTAGTTAACCTCCGTGGGTTGGAGTTTTCCTTCTAGTACCTTATATAGGGCTGGATTTGTGGACAGATATTGTTTAAATTTCACTTTGTCATGAAATATATTGTTTTCTCCATCTATAGTATTAGAAAGTTTTATTTGGGTATAGTAGTTTGTGCTGGGATCTGTGGTCTCTTAGTCTTCAAGACATTTGTTCAGATCCTTCTGGTTTTCAGAATCTCCATTGAGAAGTTGGGTGTAATTCCAATAGATTGTATGTTACTTGGCTTTTTTCTTTTGCAGCTTTTAATATTCTTTCTTTGTTTTGTAGTCTAATGTTTTGTTTATTGTCTAATGGTGGGACTTTTTTTTTTCTGGTCCAATCTATTTGGTGTTCTGAAAACTTCTTGTGCCTTTATAGGCATGTCCTTATTTAGGTTGAGAAAATTTTCTTCTGTCATTTTGTTGAATATATTTTCTGGGCTGTTGAGCTAGAATAATTCTTCTTCTTCTTCTTCTTCTTCTTCTTCTTCTTCTTCTTCTTCTTCTTCTTCTATTCCTACTATTCTTAGGTCTTCTTCTATTCCTACTATTCTTAGGTTTGGTTTTTTCATAGTGATCCAGATTTCCTGGATGTTTTGTCAGGAGTTTTTTTTTTTCAGATTTTAAATTTTCTTTAACTGATTATTCACTTCTATCATATCTTCAATGACTGGGATTCTCTTTTCCATCTCTTATATTTTCTTGGTGGAACTTGCATCTGTAGCTCCTGTTCACTTACCCAGATTTCCAATTTCCAGAATTCCCACCATTTTTGCTTTATTGCTTCTATCTCCATTTTCAGATCTTGAACAGTTTCTTTCATTTCTTTCACCTGTTTTTTTTCTTGGCTTTTTGGCATTATTTAAAGGATTTATTGATTTTCTCCAATTTTTTGTTTGTCTTTTCCTCAATTTCTTCAAGGAATTTTTTATTTCCTCTTTAAGGACCTCTATCATCTTCATAAACTTGGTTTTAAGGTCATTGTATTGCAATAATGCTTCAGCTGTGTTGGAGTGCTCAGGTCTTGCTGTCATAGGCCAGCTAGGCTCTGGTGGTGCCATATTTCCCTTTCTGTTGTTTGCATTCTTAAATTGCATTTAGGCATCTGGATTTGGGATGGTTATAGGTCTAGGTGTTGATTCCTGAGTTGGTCGTTTTGTCATATGAGTGTTTTGTTCCTTGGTTTCTGTTTTTCTCTGGTCTTCTGGCCTAAGTGGACAGGGGTTCTGGTGACTGTCCAGTTTTCAGGACCAGAAGGGTGTCTCCACTGAAGATTTTGTGGCCTGCAAGACCTCTGGGGTTTTGGATGCCAATATTGCCTCTGAGATTCCAAGTACCTATCTGGCCTCTGGGATTCTGCATACCTTCTTAGTCTCTAGACTTTCTAGCATGGAGTGGCCCCCTGTAAAGAGGAAGTCTTCTGCTGAAGTTTTGGGCCAGAATATGAAGCCCATGGGAGGGGGTGCAATCTGGATTTGTTGGGGAGGGGGCTCTAAGGGGTCTTAGGGGGCTGTGGAAGATTGTCTTACCTGGGGTCCCTAGGACCAGCCTGGCTTGGTAAAGCATCTGGAGTTGTGGCATATAACTTATTTCTAAAAGTAAGAAGTGGCCCACTTTAAAAGCTTATTGCAGTAGACTAGGACTACATGTGCACATGGCTTTATTAACACCTTGTCAGAAAACCCAAGCTGGAAAATTTACCCAATACACTAGACTTAAGAAGGCTGTAATACCTTCCCTTGGACCCTACAAAAAGAGAACATCTCAAAATGCCATGGCTCCAGCCTGCACTTGCCTGGTCATCTGACCATAGGCATGTGCATTAAGGGACAACCAGATAGAAATCTCAACTGTCCTGTGGATTCAGCTTGGCTAAGTCCCCATTACTGAAGTAGACTACTTGAATTGCCATTCGTCTGTCCACATGTTCATTGGTCTAGATAGGCCAAATCTTGTATTCTACCTCTGTGTCTCCATAGTCTGCATCTTGCTTCTCCAGCTCAACTCCACTCTGAAACCTGGCTTTCCCCTGTGGCCTGTGGTAACTCTCAAACAGGCTTCGTTATTTCAGACCCCTTCACCTTCCCATCCCACCCCATTGAGGAAAGACTCTGGGAATCCCTATTATCCTTTGGCTTCTGTCTCAAGTTAGGCCTACTGAGCTCCTTGGACTTTGCAGTGTCTTAAAAAAAACAAAACTGTTTTATAGCTGTTCTGTAACCTACCTACAGACATATGTAAAGATATAATTATTGCGTCATGTGTAACATGTGATCAGAAGGCTTATAGCAGTAATTGAGATTGGAATATCTCCTTCTTCCTCTCTGCCTATATCTGTCTCTCTCTCTGTATATCTGTTTGTCTCTCTCTCTATCTCTCTCTGTGTCTCTCAGGCCTCTCTCTTTTGTGTGTGTGTGTGAATGTGTGTGGATGTCATGTGTGTGGACATGTATGTAGGTGAATGTGAATGTGAAGTGTGCACATATGCATGTAGAGGCCAGAGGTTAACATTGAGTGTCTCCTCATGTGCTTATTTTTTTAAATTATTTTTTATTGTTTTACATGTATGACTATTTTTCCTGCCTGCATATATGTGTACCACATCTATGCCTGGCACACAATGAGGCCAAAGAATATACCAGATTCTCTCATAGTGAAGTAATAGATGGTTATGAGCTTCCATGTGAATGCAGAGAACTGAATCCAGGTCCTCTACAGTATCAGTAAGTGCTCTTAGCCAGTGAGCCATCTCTCCAACCCTCACTTATTTTTCTGAGACAGTGTCTATCAGTGGACCTAGAGCTTACTAAGTGTAGTCTAGGTGACCAGCAAGCTCCCTGACTCCCCAATATCTGAATGACAGGCACATGTTGTTGATTCATCTTTTTCACATGGGTGCTGCATATCCAAACACAGGTACTCTGCGAGCATGGCAAGTACTTCACTAGCTGAACCATTTCCCCAGCCCCTGAATTTTCTTTTACTAATTCTTTGAATTTGTTTTTCTAGAAACTTTGAATACCATTGCAAAACATTCTCCTTGTATTGGCTGCCAACCTTCTCAAGTTCATTTCAAAATGGCAACATTTCCCTTCACATGTATTCATTTGTTTGCAATAATCCTATTATAGATGTACAGTTTGCAGAGTTAAATTGACTTAAGCTGTGAATATCCTGATCACTTCTGCAATCAAAATGTCTTTCTAGAAATCTCTCAAAAGACGTTTCTTATCAATGTCCCACTTCTTTCTTACAACTACAGTTTTGAATTTCTGACATTAAAAATTAGTTTACCATAAATCTAGTATTTCATGTAAGTGTGTCTTCATTGGGAGTCTTTGCTATATTAGTTAAAAATTATGTTTTTAGATTGTTCTGAATGTCCATGTTGCCGTTTTTGTTGTTTGTTTTATTTTTGAGTTCTATTCTTTCCTACAGAACTAATGTTTGAGTTATTTTGAGTGTTTATTTTTTGCTTTTATAATTAAAAATTATGAGAATTTTTCTTCAATTTTTTTCAACATATTTTCGTTTGTCTTGTTCCCTATTATATCATTGCTGAGTCACCGGGTAGCTGGATCTTATAATTAACAATAACACTCAGGTTTTGTAAAACAGTCTCATTAGTTTACTTAAGGCTAAAAACACCTGTGAGAGCTCTAAACCACATGTTCTACAAGCATGAAGACACAAGAGACTTCTGAACTGTGATGAATTAATCAAGGAAAACACTCTCTGCCCCTTTAGACAACTGCTGACCTTCACCGAGTGTTTACTATTTGCCCTGCTATGGATCACATGTGAAGTGCTGTGGATATCGTTCTGTATAAATAAAACACTGATTGGCCAGTGGCCAGGCAGGAAGTATAGGCAGAACAAGGAGAGAGGAGAATTCTGAAAAGTAAATGGCTGGGTGGGAGAGACACTGGCAGCCGCCGCCATGACAAGCAGCATGTAAAGATGTCGGTAAGCCACGAGCCACGTGGCAAGGTATAGATTAATAAAAATAGATTAATTTAAGATATAAAAACAGTTATCAAAAAGCCTGCCACAGCCATACAGTTTGTAAATAATATAAGTATCTGTGTTTACTTGGTTGGGTCTGAGTGGCTGTGGGACTGACAGGTGACAGAGATTTGTCCTGACTGTGGGCCAGACCAAAAAAACTCTAGCTACAACCCTCTCTCTCTCTCTCTCTCTCTCTCTCTCTCTCTCTCTCTCTCTCTCTCTCTCTCCTGTTCTACTTGCTCTTCACTAGATTCCCACACGCATTTCCCCATTCACTCAGTTCCTGCTGGGAAGACGACTCTGCTTTCCCAACTTCAGTCCAGTGTTCAGGAGCCTAAAAGTTAACTTATAAGTAAATAGCTTCACAGAAGAAAAGTGACTAGTTATCTATTTATGTTGTCAGTGACATGATCCAGGCTTGCTGCCCGATGAGCACAGGTCAATACTATGTTACTAGATTTTAAAATAAAGAAAATTTTATTGGGAAAATGTCCAGCAAGGAAACTCCTTCCAAGAGAAAGGTTAAGGGAAGCTGTATTTCTAGAGGTCTTTAGTCTAATAAGGAAAACCCAATAAAATTTCTGTTTGTATTGTCTTTAATCAAGTGTTTTTGTATTAGAATTCTCTTTATCCTGTTGGTAGAAGTCTAAGTGCATCCTTATATCCCCAGTTAGAATTCCAAAATGCACATACAAATATTGTGTGACCTAAGCTTCGACAAGTGCTACGGCAGCAGTTTCCAGATCTCAGGCACACAGAGCCTCTTTGTAAAGCTCTGTCTCTGTTGTGCTGTCTGTGACTGGACCTTTAACTCCAGCAGCTCTTCTCAGGCCACCTGTGTAAGGAGTTATTCTTTATGGGTGATGCTTCTCCCTAAGTCATAGTACATAGGAATGGTGTTCACTGAGCATCCTCAGGCCACAGACAAACTTCTGCTTCTCCTTTCAGGGTTAAAGTTTCAGAATTTCCTTCCTCATACTCCAACACAACCTGCCCATGGTTTTCCATGGTTCCTTGTGCCCACCTCCATTCTCATAATGGTAGTGTGGTATCATTTGGCCACTTCACTTTTGCCCTGTAAAAAGTGGTTGTTCAGCAAAGGATTATTGACTGAAAAGGTATGAGCATGATTGAAGTTCTTGAATACTTTAGGGGGAAATTTCTTGTAACAGATGTCATAGTAAGGGGGAAAGGTATAAAGCAAGTAGAAAACTCCTTTTATAAATGGATCATGTGCTGTCAATGTAGCACATTCCTTTAGGTCTATTTATGTTTGTTTTGAGACTTATAATAACCAATGATGGAAGCAAAACAAGCATCATTTCTATCCAGGAGAAAATAGGATTACATTGTTAAATAATTGGCTAGTAACAGACAGAGCAAGAACTATGGTGCCCAGAAATAATAAGCCCTTTGCCACAGTTTTTCTCAATTTCATTTTGCCTTGTACATCTTACCAATAAAAACACATACACACATGTATTCTCACACATACTCACACAGACACACATTTATACTCATACAATCACACACCATCACAAGGTGCCACGTCAAACACTGTAATCAGCCCTGTGATAGGGTGATTTTTGCTTTCCTGCCATAAAGTGTCAGCATCAGTGTGTGTGACTGGGAGTTGCCCCCTGTCACTACTGTCCTTTGGTTCCAGATAGTTTCACTGTTGGTTCACAGGAGCCTTCAGATCAAGGAAACTGAATGCCTCAAAGACATAGATTGAAATTGAAAAGAAGGAAATCTTTCTCCCCAGCCCTAGGCATGATGGGAAAAAAGCCACACTCCACATATTTTCACCATCCACCCTGGCTTTCCCACTATGAATAAATGCAAACAAAATGACAAGCTAGCTGGTCTCTATCCCTTCAGTGTCTCAAGAGTCTGGAGCACAATCAAGCAGCCCCAGAGATTCCTGAGAGGAGAGGCCATGGGAGGAGCCTTCTCATTCTTAAAGCTTTCTGGGCTTGTTCTCCAAGCACCTTTCCCAGGATAGATATGCTGCTGAGGAACCAGATTCATGACTTCTCTTTGATTTGTGTTTTGCTCAATGTATCTTTCCTTTCCTTACCTACTAATACTGTGATCCTGCCCAGTTAAGGAGGCCAGAACAAAAAGGTTCCATGTAACATAAATCAGAGAAAATCACCAAAAGTGGTTATGGATCGCCTCAGAAAGAAAATCACATTTAACACTAATCCTGGAAAGGCAAGTGTATGTTACTGAAAATGACAACCCCAAATAAAAAGGCAATGTCATGTTCACTTAGTCACTACTCAGGACCAAGTTTATATATAAAGAATTACTTGCTAATGAGCAATAACATGCATTTGTTTTGTACTTCGTCTCTGCTTTTCAAATTTGTTTCAATAATGCTTTTCTGTAATTGTTTTAGGTATTTGACATACAATATTTGTTGATGTTAGATGGATTAGTGCTGGGGATGTCTTTCTGTATGCTGTGAATGTGTTGCTCTGATTGGTTGATAAATAAAATGCTGATTGGCCAGTAGCCAGGCAGGAAGTATAGTATAGGTGGGAAAGGAAGAGAGGAGAATTCTGGGAAGTGGAAGGCAGAGTCAGGAGATGCTGCCAGCCGCCACTGCCATGGGAAGCAAGATGTGAAGGCAGAACTGGGAAAAGGTACCAAGCCATGTAGCTAAGCATATAAAAATTATGGGTTAATTTAAGTGTAAGATCTAGCTAACAAGAAGCCTGAGCCATTAGGCCAAAGAGTTTTAATTAATATAAGTGTCTGTATGTTTATTTGCATCTGAGCAGCTGAGCCAGGTAGGACCAGGAAAACTCCAGTTACAGATTTATTGTAATCTGATAACATTTGCTGATAGCCCTTGGTATACACAGGCATCTGGGCATCATTAATTCAGAATAAGGGCAAGGAGACTCAATAGCCAAATTTAAAAGCAAAACAGGCACGTTTGCAATCCCTTAAAATGTGAGCTTTGTTATTCTTTTGTACAGGTAGGAAAAAGGTTAAGATATAAGAAGTTATTTTATAATAAATGTAACCCTGCTACTATGAAATTTTAAAGAAAAACAAGAATATTGTGATGCATGTAAAACAAACAAAAACTGGTACAAAATATAAATGTATTATTTTATATTTGAAAATATGAATATCTGTGATTTTTATGACAAAAAAGCTACCAATTTTTAAAATAAAAATGATTATTCTTGATTTTCTAAAGTAAGAAAATTTAAGTGTAAGAGTTTTGAAAGAGTCCTAGGAAGATGGCTCAGTGCTACACAGCATGGGAGCCTGAATGAGAATCGTTAGAATCAGTGGAAATCTGGGCACCTGGAACCCAGCACTAACGGAAGGACATGGAAGTAGACCGAGACAGAAGACTCCCTAGAAGCTCCCAGGACATTTGCTTAGCATACAAAGCATCAATAATGGAGAAACCTTGCCTTAAAACAAGATAGAAGATAAGGTCTGACAGCCAAGGCTATCCTTTGAGCTCCACATGCATACTGGGACATGCATGTACCCCACCCCCCAACACACACGTGTCCATATATAACACAGGACTATAAAACAGTTTTGAAAGAGGAAAAATACTACAAAGGCAAGCAACAAATTTATTATCAGAAAAGCCCAATTATTTATTATAGACTGTAGTTACAATAATTCTTAATTCAAATCTTTCTATACTTTTAATGTGAATTTAATTCAGAGAGCAGCAGTTTCGGGATGTAACTTACCAAAATTAACAAAAGCAATAAAAGCTTGATATATCTTTTAGACTTGAACAAAACAAACAAACAAAACTGAATTTACACAGAGAAAATGATATATAGCAGTGACAGGCGCTAGAACATGCAGCCCAAAGCATCCTTGAGGAAAAGCCCACAGATCCTTTACATTTTTCAAAACACACTGACTCATCACTTTTCATATTTTAGAGATTTATGACTTAGGATAATGAAAATGTAGTTTCTATGTATTAATTTAAAATATAAGAACTTTGTTGTCTCAGTGGCCATTTCCCATTGTAAATAGCACTCCACTCCGATTCCTTGTTACCCAAACTGATCTTATTCTTCAAGGGTCTTCAAAGCTTATGAGTGAAATTATAGTTGTGTCAATCAAAATCAAGACTGTTCTGGAATTACAATTTTGAGTAGAACAACATCAGAGTGGAAAACATCTAGATCTATTTTTGACCATAGATCCTTGGGAAAATTGCTTCTAGTTCTTAATAAACTGGATCCCATATCCTCCATGAGATCTGGCTTTGCAAGGCTCTCCACTCATTTCTGTGATAAGTCATGTAAACTTATCCAACAATTCTTCCCTTTGGCCTAAATTAGCCAGAATGCCTTTCCGTCTCACACTTCAAATGAACCCTAACTGAGACGGTTCTCAGTATTTTTTCTTCATGTATGCTGGTTGAGGTGCTAGAGAAAACGCCCCACCTCTAATGCATGGGATAGGTTTCCATGAGTGTTGCTGTGACAGAACAATAAAAAGTTTCAGTCAAAAGTTAGAAATCCCTTTTCAGTTTTGAATCACTATTCATTGGTCATTTTGAAGTTCATTAAGATAACTGAGCATCAGTGTTGCCATTTGTAAAAAGGGAACATGTTTCCTATTTAATTGTGTTGAAGATTAACTGAAGTACAACTTATTTGAAAATCCTTTGTAAGTTGTAAAGCATCATCCAACTGTCAGCTATTATTATTATTATTAACTTCATCATGCATCTATAATTAACTGACTTGAGACAAGGCTTTCAAAACCATCTAATGGAGAAAAAGAATACATAGTTTTATCAAATGCAACTGGGACACTTGGTTAGTCATACACAAAAGAATAAAAGACCTCAGATTATATACAAACATTGATGTAAATGGATTCAAACCACAAATATAAAACTATAAAATGTCTTAGAATGAAACATAAGGAAAAAAATTCTTGCATTTTAAGATTTGATAATAGTTTCTCAGCTATAACACAAATTGTCTAACAAAGTAAAACGAGGTATATCCATGCAGTTACCTATAATTTGGCTAAACATAGTAATGACTGGTTGGTATACATTGTATATACTATGACAAATAAAGCAACTCAACTTTAGTTGTTGTTTGGGGCTTAGGAAAATGGGAACACAGAGAGTCACAGCAACAGGGAACAGGGTTTCAGATGATTAAAATAGTCCTAAAATCAACTGTGTTTTTGATATGATTTCATCTATGAGTATATTAAAAATAATAAAATTTTACATTTTAAGCAGAATAATTGTATTGTTTATGACTTAAGTTTTGGAACAGCTGTTTTTAAACCTACCATTTCCTAGAGTAAGGAAACTTCACATTCCCAAGTAGGGATAGTCAATAAAAATAACATACTTTTGGTGCAAAAATCCCATAAGGATGGGTTCTAGGGTCTACTCAATTTTACATACATTTTATAAAGTATTTTATGTCCAATATTAGCAATATAAACTCTATAGCTTAATTTTAGGCATCTTTAGCAGAGGTGATGCTCCATATCTCTGTGCAGGGTTGAGTGTGAGGTTCCCTTAGGATAGATACAGAAGTATGCATTCTTTTCTAATGATTTGTTTTTGTTTTTAGTTATACGTACATGTGGGAAGTGAAATGTGTACATGTGAGTACAGATGCCCACAGAGTCTAGAAAAGAATACTGACTCTCCAGAACTGGATTTGCTGGTGGTTTTGATCCACCCACATTTTGGGTGCTGGAAACTGAACTCTGTCGTCTGGAGGAACAACAAATTCTCTTAACTGCTGAGCTATCTCCCAGCACCAGACCCAGACATTCTTATTCTTATATGAATATTTCTCTTGAATTTGAGTGCCTATGGCAAGCTACTCAATAGTCTGCTTTGTGCTTCTGGTTAATGATCTTTCTTACTTTTCATCTATAATCCCCCAAATAAACAAAACGAGGAAGAACTAACCCTTAGCTTCTTTCTTAACAGTTTTACTACTCTTTCATTACCACCAGCTTCAGGACTCAGTACAGTCATTTTCTCAGAGAACTTTGCATATAAAATGCACCAGAGCATGTTTTTGTACCCTGAGTTATTTCTGTATATTACAAATGCTTGCTATCTGAAGTCTAAGATGGTGGGTTGTCTATTTCCCCCACTGGGATATCAATCATTAAATTTCTAGAAAGGTAAAATCTTTACATTTGTCTACCCTTAGAGATGAGATTTTAAAGTAATTATAGCGTGAAACCACAGAAATTTGGAGTTTAAAAAAGGCCTTAGTAAAAATTTGGTCCAGTGTCTCAATGATTTTTATCTTTCTGTAACATTTTTGGACAATGCCTTATTCAAGCTGCTAGTTTAACATTTTTAATATTTTGAAATCTACCACCTCATAAATGGGCTCATTATGTCCTTCTGGCAGAAGATTCATCACTAATGTTAAACCTCAGCTTGTAACTTCCACCCTTTGGATATTCTGAGGTCCGTCATGTGTGGCTATACAAGACTATCTAATTCATCACCCTGACAGGATATTAATTATTTAAAGACACCATCATAATCTCCTTGTCCTGTCTGCCAAGCTTCTCACTTCATTCAGATGTTTCTCATGGCTGTGGTTTCTGGACCTTTTACTTCAGAGACTCAGTCTCTCTGAACACTACCAGATTTCCAATAAGCCTCAAGTCACACTTCCTGGAAGTAGAGCTCAATACTCATGCTCAGTGTCAAATATGCAGATTCCCTTTACTGCTGTAATCTACACCTGGACATTTGCTCAAGATCTAAAACTACCTGTGTTACCTGGGAAGCCACAGCATACTGCAGTTATTTGCTAAGCCTGCTGTAAACTGAATTCTGACCTTTCTTTTCATATGTGAAGTCAGATGTCCTGAGTTCTTAAACTTCCAATTAATACTGTCAACACCCATACAAGATTCTGCATTGATTTTTAATAATAAGCAAAGTGCCCTGCACAAACTAGAAACTTGGCTAATATTGCTGTTTTTCTCTTATAGTAGACATCACTGAAATATGACTGTGTGTTTATTCTGTGATTCTTGAGAACAGGGCCCAGATATACTTGGCCATCACTGTATCCTCATTGTGTAGGAAATTTGCTGCTGTACAGTAGTTGCTCAAGGACACTGTTTCCTTCCAATTGTTTGTGTTTCCCAGATTCTAACCATAATAGTGCAGCCAAAGAATTAGTTTGGTTTTATTGTCAGTCACTTGAATTCAAACTGTTACCTGTGTTGACACTATTTGAGATAATCTTTCCGAGAAAATGCCATAGCTTTAAAATTCCAATCAGTGCTAAATTTCAAAATATGATCAATATTATCTAAGAATCTAATTTGCATCAGGCAGCTATCAATTCTAGAATACAAACTTTTCTTTTTAGTGAGTGTGGTGACTTTTCATGTGAGTTGTCTCTAGACCATCAGCTTCTAATCAGTAGGTTCATTGGGACTACTATGGCAGGGGGAAGATTCAAAGGAAGAAGACGAATGTCTTATTGTCTAGTCTTGCTAACTCAAAAAATGTTGATTTGAATATAAACAATTTATAGAATATATAAGCTATTCTTCCCTTGACTAAATTAAGGTAAATTCAAGGGACAAATCAGAAAAACAGTCTAGGGACAGGTTATTTTTAGATTTCAAAGGTGACATAAATATGCCCTGGGTACTTTGTAAGAAACAAATTTTCCTGCAAATTAAGTTTTCTAATTAAAACCAAAATACTCCTATTTAGGAGTAAATGGGAGCCAAAGATTACTCTTTATATTACATAACAATTTGAGCACAGAAATTCATAAAATAAGGCTAAAATTATAAACAATTTGGCTTTCCAAAGCTTTTGCTACTCATTTTTGCTAGCCTCATGTTATGGAAAATTGGCAGAGAAGCCCCCTGTTCTTTAATATATGACATTACGGACGTCTTGGAAACAAGACACGATAGAAAGGAGGGCTGTTTATGAGTAAGAGGACGCGTGCCACCAGCACCTCAGTAAGAAGCATCAGACATTTCTGGTGCTGAAAACCTTTCAGTGAGGTGAAGCAGGCCACGTTCCGTTCCTTTCATTTGCAGAGATGAGATGGATTTGAAAACCATCACCTGGTTTCCTGATGCAAGGACTCGCCATGGGAGCTAATCTCCAGCACATTACTTTGGCAAGCAGATCTTTCACCCCTTTGTCTCCATGCATTACAGAAAACGTTAAATCAGGTTGGTGTCCACACAAACTTTTGATCCTAGGAATAGCCTAGGATCCCACCATTATCTTCCCGCCCATGTGTAGGTCTGCAGTAGGCACTACTAATTTAATCTCTTTGCTAGACGAAAAAGTAGCTGATTTTCTAGATCAATATTTGATTGAATATGTTTGAAATGTTGGCAGATAAAGGCCCTTTTCTGGTCCAAAGACTTTTTGAAGCACAGAGGTATAGCGTTCTAGCTCCCCTGGGACTTGAGTGGAAGGAGGTCTCACAGATCTGTAAGAAGCCTTCCTGCCTTCCCTTGTGTTCTTCCAGCAAGACTCTCCAAAGGTTGAGATGAGAAAGAGGTAAGATCAAGAACGGGAATGTCTTTACATCCATTTTTTTAATCTTTCCCGGGGCTTCTCTTAACTAAAAATAATCGTTTATATCACTAGTTTACAAAAACCTCCTATGATAGGAAGGTAGAAAGAGAGCCTATCTGATCGGCTGCAAGGACATAACCTAGTGACTGTGGCAAATAATTTGAGACTGCAGACTCTATCATTTATACCACCAATTAAAAAAAATGTCAAAGTATCACAAAAAAGAAAAAAATAGAAATGAAAAGACCAAAGTGCTAGAGAGATTTAGAACTTCAGTTTTCTAGTTAGGTTGATAAGTAAAATATTTTTAAAAATTATAAATTGCATTAATTTTGTAAAAACATTTACAAAGAAAGCATGGAGGTTGTGGAAACTTTCATCTAAATAATAAAAATAATATTTGACCATACAAAGAAAGAAAAACCTAGGTCAGTATCATCAGAATATATCATTATAATCAGCAATTTCATTCATTTTAAAATGAAATTAGATTAACAGCCCTTGCTCAAAACAAAACATAAAAGTCAAAGTCAGCCTACCCCAGAGCATTCTTCAGAATAAACAATTCTAGCAATAGTGTCTTTCTACAGATGGTATTCAAAGAGAGATTACCGAAGAGAGTACTTCTTTCTGTTTAAGTCTCTCCTTTGCTGCAGAAATGGACATACATCCCTACAACAAAGAGGAAGGATGCTGCATCCCTACAACAAAGAAGAAGGATGCTGCACCCCTACAACAAAGAGGAGAGGATGCTGCACCCCTACAACAAAGAGGAAGGATGATGCACCCCTACAGCAAAGAGGGAGGATGCTGCACCCCTACAACAAAGAGGAAGGATGCTGCACCCCTACAACAAAGAGGGAGGATGCTGCATCCCTACAACAAAGGGGGAGGATGCTGCACCCCTACAACAAAGAGGGAGGATGCTGCACCCCTACAACAAAGAGGAAGGATGCTGCACCCCTATAACAAAGAGGGGAGATGCTGTACCCCTACGGCACATACAGAAGGGTGCTCAGAATCCCCGTGCTGCCATCCCTATCACCCTCTCTGGTTTTCTGTGGGTGGAATCTGTACTTTCAGCCCCAGCTACTGGGTTTGAATGTAGAGGCCGACATCAGGGAAAGTAACCTTCACACGCAAAGCCAATTGCAACCCCTAGGAAATGCAGATCCCATGGGATTCATTTTCCACAGGCTAAGCCAAATCAATTCTCTTATTCTGAGATGGGAAGACCACAGTAATCTAATTTTTTAATGACAATTTCTCACCACTTTGATCTATTTTGGTAAAAATCATCTAGTCAAAGTAATGATATCTCCAGCACAAATTCAACAGTCATTCAGGTTATCATATCATATTTCTTACCCAAATTGGGAAATAAGTAGTCTGTGAAAAAGGATGTAGTTTTCTGTGTGTTTATTTTATAACATGCTGTTCACTGCTAGGTAGGAAATAGAAATGCCATAAACACTTAAATCAATTACATGGATAAATTAAATTTTTGAATACTGCTTTTAAAGAACAACCAGAATTTGAATTAAATAGACCAACTTTCTGTCTACAAGTATATTACGAAATGCATGGCATTGGAGTCACTGGAACATTCTTTCGTGGTTCTTATACACCAACTGAGCGGAACATGGAAGTACTGCCATGGGCAGAAGGATCCTGAATACAAACTCAGATTGCTCCATGTCTTTGATTTAGAATCCTTGCTTCAGGGTCTCTTACAACCAAAATGTCTCTCACTGGTGGGGCGGCTCTGATTGTTAATCCTTGAGAGAGTTCCATCTTCTTCTCCAAGATGTAAGAAGAAGAAAGAAAAGAAAAACAGTGAGACAAGCTATTAGATATGAAAACGTAAAGTGTTACCTATAGAAAGTATTCCATATATCTTTCCTTAGTGTTGTTTAAATAACAATGTAACTCCTTATTTCCCTAAAATGTCATGTTTTGTAAAACTTGATTTATATATGTCTTATTATTACTGTAACAGAACTCCTTTGTTATGCAAAGATTTAAGGTTTTAATTTTCCTGATAATTTATGTGAACGAAATAGTAGGCATTATACCAACATACATCCCTGGCACTTGTGAGATCTAATCTGAAAGTTCTATTTCTCTAATGTACAAATACTGGGTAACTGCCCAGATTCTCCAGCCTGTCAGAAACCAGAAGTTGTGAGTTTAAATCAGGAAAAGATGTATCTTCTTGACATGACCCATGGTTTTAGGGAAAAGTGCCCTCATTCCCAGTTTCAGGAGGGACATTAGGAAAGGAATTCTTTTTAAATTAGAGAGTAAGCAGGGAGACCACTGAGGGGAGGAGCCTTGTGCCAGCATGGGCTGGAAGCAAACAGGACTGGGGTAAGACCCTCCCTGGAACCCACAGGGAGCTTCCCGGGGCAGAAAAGGAAAGTTCCTGAGGTGTGCGGCTGGGTAACAGCTCAGGTTTTCTCAACCCCATGACGTTTCCTTTACTTTAAGTATTACTGAGTTGAGTCTTTTGGTTTCCTGTGGTCCTTGTTTTCATTTCACGGATGTCACGTGGTATGCTGAGTGGTGTGGTAACTTCCCCTTTTCGGTTTGCACCTCTCCCTCTTTGTCACGGCTGCAAGAGGCATAGATTTCTTGTGGGAAACCCTATCTTTTCATCAAGACATCATAGCCGTGCCCAACCCTTTGCTATTTGAATAATACATTCATTTTTTTTTCAAAGGATGGTCCGTGATTTCTGGGGTTCTAGTCAACACAGAAGTCAAAATTTAAAAGTGTTTGATTTAGGCCTGACTGTCTTCTAAGTGTGACTGAGGCAGGTGGGTGAGGAGGGGCTGTCCTGCTAGAGAGACCCACTAACGAGGACAGGGTTTAGTAGACAAGGCTCACTGTGGTGACAGCCAACAGATTCTTCATTTGAACAGAAGAGATACGATTTGAACATTATCCCACCACAGTTCTGCTAGCATGCATAACTAGCTAGCCTGACTTGCTGGCATGACTTCAGGAAGGTAAACTAAAAACACTCTTATATGACATCAAACACAATGGTATCATCAATCTTATCAGAAACAATATTTGTATTATAGGAATTAAGAAGATGTTTTCCCAAGGAAACTGAGTAGCTATAACACACTAAATATTAAGCAAGGTGAGAAACTTGAAGTCTATGTAAGTATAGCTGACAACTTGATAACTTTAGGAAGACATGAAGTTTACAAAAGTGACTGAGATATGTATAGCGGTGTGTGATACACTAACACATTCAGCATCTGCTTTAATTGTTTAATTACCTTTTTTCTCCTTTATCCTTACTATAAGAAATATGCAATCATCTTTTGATGAGGGGGACTTAATGCTCTTAAAGTAAAATGAAGATGACTCACTATAGATAGTATAACTTTCCTCCTTAAATTTGTGGTAAAGGAAGAAGTACAACACTCATTGGCAACTTAATTAGATAAACATAGATATGTATACATACATACACACATATATTTTATTGAATATACAAGTTGTGAATATATAATCTATATTTGTATACATATATTTTTATATAAATAAAGTATAAAATAAAGTGTTCTTTTTAGAATTGTTTATTTTCCTTGAGATTCATAGCTAGGTAAGTGATAATAATAATAATAATAATAATAATAATAATAATAATAACAAAAAAAGAAAAAAGACGAGATTCAATATTCTATGTACATGTGAAAGCTGATGATGGAGACACCGTGTTTCCCTACTTATTAGCCAAAGGAATTTCTAGAAACACAGGAAGAAAGATGTGTGTCAGCAAGAGCAGAGGGGAAGAGCTTAGGTCTTACACAGCCAGAATTGCTCCAGGGGTTCTGCATAGACTGGCTTCTGTCTTAGGTTTTCTATTGTCATGATGATAGACCATGATGAAAAGCAACTTATGAAAGAAAAAGTTTATTTCAGTTTACATGTCCCAATCACCAACCATCACGAAGGGAAGCCAGGGCAGGAATTGAAGGCAGGAACCTGGAGGTAGGAACTGAGCAGAAGTCATGGAGGAATGATGCTTACTGGCCTACTCCTCATAGCTTGCTCAGCCTGATTTCTTACAGCATTCAAGACTGCTAGCTAAGTAAGCTGGCCTTGCCACATCAATCACTAACTCAGAAAACACACCACAGGGTTGTTCACACGTCAATTTAGTGGGAGCATTTTCCCAATTGAGGTTCCCTTTTCCTAAATGACTCTAGTTTGTGTTGTTTCTTTCTTTATGTTGGAAAGCACTGTGTGGTGGTTAGCGAAGGCATTTGAACACTTGGTCCTTCAGTGGAGCTGTTTGGAGAGGGTTAGGAGATATGACCCAATTGAAGGAGGTGTATAACTAAGCCTGGTTTTGAGAATGTAAAGCCTCCCATGACTGCCATTTTGCTCTCTCTCTGCTTCCCCTATGCTCAAGGATATGAGCACTCAGCTTCCTGCTCTGGGTACCATGTCTTCCTCTTGCTGCCATGCTCCTCAGCCATAATGGACTCTTATCTTCTAAAACTTTAAGTCAGAATCAACTCCTTATTCTGTAAGTTGCTTTGGGTTGTGGTGTTTTATCATAGCAACAGAAAAGTAACTAATACACACCACGACTGAAGAATTCATTGTTACAGACAGAGTTCACTGTTAGGCACGAAGATAGCAGCCATTGTCTGGAGTCACACAAAAGCACCGAGTGACTACGAAGCTATTGTCCCCTTTTTTGTGGCTGTTTTCTTCTATGAGAGGTGAGGTTTCACGATACAAACATGGTATTGCTGGCTCTTTCACTAGATGGGAATTAGAAAGGCTCTCAAACCAATAAGAACCATTAGGTAATAAAAAGAAAAGTAGAGATGATGCCTCTTGTCTCTGAAAATCCAACAGAAACGGACAATGCTTTCCATGACGAAATGAACCACTGCTACTCATGGAACAAGGCTGAGTAAGTTCTCCAAAGGCCACACATTGGGGGGGTACACTAGGTAGTATAATTATACAACTTTTTACAGAGAAGCTTAAGGATGCAAAGGATATGAATTATGCAGCTCTTGATATTTAGCAGCACCCATATGCACACTGTGTCTGAGCATGGTCTGTAAAGAAGACAGCATAAGTCACGGGTCCTGCTTTCCAGAGGTACGAGGTACGATCATTTATGAAATGAAAATGAGGAATTCGGTTAGGATCATCTCCAGGATGTCTCAAAAAAACCTTTCACGCTTGGTACATCTCTGATAAAATTTCCCAAACAATGGGATTCATCTCTGTTTTTCTTTTCCCACATAACTTGTGTGGTCATGTTACTGTTCAGTATAAAATATAAGCTTATTTTTTTTCTAAATCACTTTCTTTTGAAGATTAGCTGCTCTCCCTCTATTTCCTCAGCATCCTTAAGGAAGTTGATCATATCAAACTGAGATGAGTCACCACAGTGACTCTAAATGAGGAAAAACTAAGTTCCCAGCAGTGATGTTGGATACTCAATAGTCTCCAAAAGGATAAAAGTAAGCCTGGCAAAATCTTTGTTCTGTACCTGCCTCTAGTCCATTTGTGAAGGAGTGCTAATGAAAAATGAGAGTGATGTTCCCATCACACATTTTTGGATTACTGTGCAGCAACATCAATTGGAAACCTAATGAACAGAGACCACCTACAGAGGAGAGAGATTGTACTCCTCTGTCTGCCTGCATCCAATTTACCAAGCAACTGTGTGGAACAAGCTGCCTGTTTGTTGAGCCCCTGCTCAATTGATCATGCATTTAACATTGATAATTGGCAATGCCAATTGCCACTCTCTTTCTCCAGTGGAAGAACGCTGCAGTGCTTCACCACTGTGTAATAATACAGGGGACAATCTCTTTCTTCCAGGGCGATCTCAGCCCTCTGGCAGTTGCATCATTTCGTAATGGTGGGCTGTGGAAATTATAATAGGTCCCAGAATAACTAACTGGTCATTTCACTTTTTCCAGTCTACGAAGGGACAATGCCATGTTGTTGTCAAGTAGAACTTCTCCTAGTCAAGGAAATAACAATAAGAAATGTAGTAGGTGAGCTCCCACCAAGCATATGGAGCATATATAAAGAGAAAAGCTGATGTTCCAAATGGTAACATCCTGTTCTTTGCTTTTGCACCTGTTCAAACTGGCATCTGGTATTAGGCTGTGACTAGTCAAACATTACTACTTTCTGTCAAGCTTGCTGGGAGAAACAAAAGAAAGGGAATATGGTATAAAATATTAGTCCTGTGTGTTATTTTGTTACTACATTTTCCTTGTCAGGCTCCCTACCTGTGTTTATCATCAACATCAGTTTTGTTTCCATTTGCCTTTCTCTTAATTTGAGTCCTAGAAGCCATCTGGCATTCAGTCTAATTCCCATGCTACAGTTCTCCATAAGTCAGTCGGCTGACTGCTTGTCAGGTTACAGGATTAAGTTTAAGGTTTTCTTAATTCACTGTGAGGTTCTTCATGGAGTTGATCTATTATTTCTTTCCAAGCTTGTCCAGTTGTAGATTTCTGCACGTGATTTATGTTTAGCAGGTGTTAGTTTGCTAGGGTTTTCTAAATATTGGCTTCACAAAGCAAGGGAGGCTTAGGAAGACACTAGGACTCACACAAGTGGGGAATGGCTTCCCTGCTGAAACTCAATGCTGCAGAACTATTAAGCCATAAAGATGGATGCTGCAATACAGAAAAAGCAGAGAGGCTCAAATTCCATCACTGACTCGCCAGTGGCACCACTGTATTCTGTGGCACTCAGAGAGGAGGATAGGTGAGCTTCAAACACAGATCCTCTCCCCACAGATTACTGAAAAATTGAGCGTGTGTGCTGGTTTTTTTAATGTCCTACTTTTAAGTTGAATGCATTCCTTTATACTTTTATTGTCCTGGTGTGAACTTTAAGTGTATGATCAATCTGTAGGCCTTATTAGGGAGAGGAGGAGGAAAGGCCTGCCTTTAGAGAGAGGGTTTGTTATTGTCCTTTAAGATGTGTTACAAATACATTGCAATTTACATACAGCATTGGACAAACATAGGGCAAAAGGTAAAGTTCATTTAATGATGAATTCTGATAGAAGTTTTGAAAACTGTTACAAACATCCCATTTCTTAAGTTATGTGTACTTTAATAAACTTTCCAGATTTGGACATGGTGGCTTCCATATACTTGTCTCAGTGGGTCATTAATCTTATCATTATGTCTATAAAGTGTGACAATATCTAAAATGTCTATAAAGGTTTTGGACTCTTACTGGTCTCACAATGGTGTGTGTGTGTGTGTGTGTGTGTGTGTGTGTGTGTGTGTGTTGATTTTAGCCACTCTCCGTTATTCATGAACTCATTTCCAACTATTCAAGAAAGTTGCTGTACTCATATTAGAAAGGGATAATGGAAAATAAAAGGAGAGTAGGATGCTATACATGTGGTCACACTGACAATCAAAATTAACATACAGAACTCTGTGCTCCTAGGCCAGTGCTCGGGCCCTTGAGCAATACCACTTTGTACTATAAATTGTTCCTACAATTTAAAAAATGTATAATATGCTCATAATTTACATATCTTAATATGAATTACAAAACATTAAATTTGACTACAGGTCCTCATCAACCAGTTACTAACAGGAAGCACCTAAAGGGCCCAAGCTGTGAAATACCGAAGTGCACAAAAGTATGTGCATCTTTTCATGAGCACCAGGAACACAGGTCGATATGTGTTCTTTCATTTTTGGCACAAGATGACAATTCAAACCTGTGCTTATTCATTGTCTTTGATCTTGAATTATTGGGATACTTTTTAATATTTCAGGTGAAAATTATCATTATAGGATTCAGATATGATGATGTTATCTTCAGACACCACATGTCACGAGAAAGTACTTAGGTACATACTAATCAGTAAAAATAACAAAATGTATTTGTCATTTGGAGATTGCTATTATTAGAATGGTAAAATACCTGGGTGTGACAGCACATGTCTTTAATCATAGCATGTGGGAGGCAGAGGCAGACAGATAAATCTCTATGAGTTCAAGGGTAGCCTGGTCTACGTTAGAAAAACCATGTAGCATTATTATATGTTTGCATCAGATATGGACTAAATGTATTAGCTCAGTCCTTGTGGGGAAGATGGATGATGAACCTGTTGTTTGAATCTTAGATGGGCTTTTAACAAAAAAACGGAGCCAGATACTGGGGTGAAAGCTGAAAGATCAGAGAAACAGAGCAAGCCACAGCCTACCTCACCTCACAAACTCCTCAGCTGATCCTGTTTTCTCAGACTGAAAGCCTCTCAGCTGAACTGCTTCAGTTCCTGTTTCCTCACGCCTTATATATCTTTCTCTACCCTACCATCACTTCCTGGGATTAAAGGCATATGTGCTTCCTAGTACTAGGATTAAAGGTGTGTGCCACCACTGCCTGGCTCTGTTTCCAGTGTGGCCTTGAACTCACAGAGATCCAGATAGGTCTCTGACTCAAGTGATAGGATTAAGGGTGTGTGCCACCACTGTCTTGCCTCTATGTCTAATCTAGTTGCTGGCTCTGTCCTCTGATCCTCAGGCAAGTTTATTAGGGTACACAATATATTGAGGTACATAATATATCAATTTCCCCTTTTTTGTCTAAAAGAATAAAAGAACGTTATAACTAATATAAGAAAAACTACATACAATAAGTACAAGTATATACAATATATACAGTCAAGAATTATATTAACAATGTCCAGTCCATTAACATTTGACAAATTCAAACAAAAAACTCCATTAATTATTCTATTTTGGTGAGTCCAAAATGTTGTACCTAATTCACTTTTTGTCCTAACTTGTATTACCAACCAAAAACTATTTTTTAATGTCTTTCAAACTTATACACTTTACACCTCTTTAGTGAGTTTCTTTTCTGAATTTGTTAACAAGGAAAACTATAACTATCTAATCTTCAGCTCCCTCAGAGACCCAAGAAGGAAATAATATTACCTAAGCAAGCAGGAAGTGTAAACAAGCGACTTTCAAAAAATGTGAGAAACGACAGAAAAAGCTGGCTGCCTGGATGGTCACCCAAGATTTATCTGTAACATTGGGGTATCCATCTTCAGCCTACAGGCCTAGCATATCTGAAAGACTCATCTGTGAAGCAGAATTTTCTGAAGGGCCTTCCTATCTTGTCTTGGCAAGGTTCAGCAGTCCTTTCTTTTGTATCCTACAGTTGAGGCAAGGGCACTTTCTTGCCTAGTGGCTAGCTTTTGCCACAATGAAAGTAAACTCCATATGGAGTTTCTTCAATGCCCATCAGCTTCTCTGAAGTAAATTGGTGCTGCCAGGAGCAGACACGTCTCATAGTCATTAAAAAAAAAAATCTATGTTATTAAAACATCTTAAATGTCATATTCTGTAGATCTCTGAAGTGTTTGAAGATGACCTGTTTATCTAAAATATATTTCTGTTTGACCTTGAAAACACACCTGATATGCCTACAAATTCGATTGTAATAGGTGACTAAATACTAACTTATATTTCTTTATATTCTAATTAGTTGGTAATAATAACTTTCAAGGACTAGCAATTTGCATTAGATTGTTAAATGAGCTATATAGGTACAATACCTTGAACAAGATTAGAAATATATGTACACTATTTTCTAACAAAATCCATTTCAAATTTGTATCAATATACATAATTTATATACAATATATAAAAATCCAATGTAAAATATTTAAAACTAGTAGTTGCAATTTAAAAGTAGATTTAATAATCTACACTTTTATCTTATCATGGGTGCATTCTCTTTTTTCAGAGTAGATTCAATGATCTACCCTTTATTCATCATTTCTACATCTTTATTTTTTTCAGAGTATATTCAATAATCTACATCTTATCTATAGCTCTTTTTTCTTTCTTTCTTTCTTTCTTTCTTTCTTTCTTTCTTTCTTTCTTTCTTTCTTCCTTTCTTTTTTCAAACAAGGACCCTTAATTTAATTTCCTTTGTAATCAAACACCCTAAACAACGATAATCACCCATAACCCATTGAATGACCAAAAACCACCCACCCCACCTCTTGGGAATGTGGGCTTCATGTTCTTAAAATTACTTCCTGCTGTCGGGGGGCAAAGACATCTTTAGGGAATCCTGAAAAGAAATTTTTTGGGTTAATTGTCAAGTCCTGGGAGAGTTGCTGCATCAATTGTACAGTCTCTGCTTAATGGGAAAGTGCAGGGCTTGTCTCAAGTCCTTGCTTGAGTAGTCTGTGAAGCTGCATCATCTCAGCTAGCCATCTTGAAATTGTCAAGAGCAATTGTAGTCCAAAGCCTATCTTTGGGTAGTATTTGTCAGCTTAGTGGTATTATCCTGATGGAATCATTGTTATGGGGTCCCATCATCTTTTGGGAAACTTCAAAGTCACTGTTAGATGTGGTCATGGTTCACTGCAGAAAATCTTTTTTGTGGGACATTTTTTTCTGGATGATTCATCCTTTTTCTTCAGATGTCTCATTTGTCCAGTGTTTTTCAGATTCCTTAGCTGGATGCCTTCATTTCCCTGAAAGACAAAAACAAAATCCTTCCCCAACCATAACTTTGGAGGGAGTTCCAAATCTTATCTTTATCAATTTTGATTTATGGTTTCTTTTGAATTTTTTGTTTTCTCTTCTCTTAGCTGTTCTATCATCCAGAACAGTATAGTTTTTTACAACAGGCATTAGGTTATTTAATTGCTCTGGGAAGGATTTTCTTCCATGGTGACAGGAAAGGACTGAACATAATTTGTAATGGGGGGCTGTGAGAGGTCCCTCAGGAAGTTTCCTGGTGGCAAAGGAAAATGATTACCTTGTCTGTTTCTTGTTGATCTACATTCATTAGTCCAATGTTTGCCTTTGCCATACCTTCTGCATAATACAGAAGGGAGGGACATTCTGTTGCCATTGCTCCTTGAATAAACATTGTTTCTAGGAATGCCTTGTTTACAGTCCCTTTTTAGGTGACCTTGTTTACCACATTTGAAATATCTGATATTACTATTTTTCTTCAAACCTCTAGATATCACCTCTACTATCCAAGTATCATCATGGTCAATGTATCTCGGATCCATTCCTCCAAGGGTGTTGATCTTGCTTTTAATAGCCTAATTATACATTTTGCATTGTGCATTAGCATTTTCAAAAGTCAGAGATTCAATTATGTAGCTAGAGTTTTTCTGGTCCTGCCTGGCCCACAGTCAAAACAAATCTCTCTCACCTGCCAGTCCCACAGCCACTCAGACCTGACCAAGTAAACACAGAGACTTATATTGGTTACAAACTGTATGGCCGTGGCAGGCTTCTTGCTAACTTTTCTTACAGCTTAAATTAATCCATTTCTATAAATCTATACCTTGCCACGTGGCTTGTGGCTTACCGGCATCTTCACATGCTGTTTCTCATCGTGGCGGCTGGCAGTGTCTCTCTGACTCAGCCTTCCACTTGCCAGCTTTATTCTCCTCCTTGTCCCGACTATACTTCCTGCCTGGCCACTGGCCAATCAGTGATTTATTTATTGACCAATCAGCAACACACTTGACATACAGACCATCCCACAGCACAATTATATCTGTTTAGCTTCTGAATTTGGTATCATTCTATTTACTGCTGAAAACAGCCTTTGTAAGAAATTAGTGAAGGTTTTTTTGGGGGGCCATGTATAACTTTTATAAATGACTCAATTTTCTTTCCTACTTCTTTAATTCTTTACCAAGCATTCAAGGCTGCCATCCGGCATAAAGCTAGGGTGTCGTTATCATATGGAGATTGCCTTTGTACATTAGCATAATCTTATTCTCCAAGAAGTTGATCTTGGGGGATTTCCATACCTTTAGCCCTGCTCCATTGTTTAGTGGTCTTAGCCTCATCCTTCTACCAGGTCTTCCATTGTAATTGTGGACCAGCTTCTAAAATATCTGTAACCAAATCTCTCCAGTCTTGAGGGATAATTCTATTGCAAATTGACCATGAGTTTAACATCTGCTTCACAAATGGGGAATGCATACCATATGACACTATACCTTCTTTGAATCTCCTCAAATCTAACATCTGCACAGGAGTCCAATTAGCTTATACACAGCCTTGAGTATTTGGCAGTTCTTGTAAGGTTACTGGATAGATTAAGGTTGTCTTTTTGAAAGCCTTAGGCTGTTTCTCTGTAACCAATGATGAGATTGGTTCACATTTAAATTCCTCTGTCTGGGTCTGAATTTCTCTATGATCTGTTTTAACAAGTTTTTCTAAAATTTTTATCTTGGCACTCATATTAACCAATTTTTTTCATTATAAAACAAAAATGATCAAACAAATAATATTTATGATTGACATTACATAAATCCCATCTACATTAATTATTCTTTCATTTAACTGTTCCATTTTTAGACCATCAATTGTATTATCAAACAGAGACCCAATTCACTCTATTGTAAAAATGTTTCCCATTTTTTAATGTGGGAAAAAGCTTTCTTTTAACTAATTCCTCCCTTTAAGAAATCTTAATTGACTCACCAAATCTGCTGATAATGACGATTCAGATGATGGTGGCAGCAGCCTGAGGATGGAGCCCAAGGAAATCCAGAACCCACCAGGTGAGGAAAGAAGCCAAAAAGCCAGCTTTCTGCACTGGGGAACGTGTGAAAGCGGCTGATTCTGGGGTGTCTGGAGCTTGAGCCTGGGGAGTTTGCTGCCAGTGTATTAGGGACCCCCAGCCCAGGCAGGGTGGAGATTCTGCCAGCCCAGGCAGGGTGGAGATTCTGGCCGTATGTAGCTCTGGCCTGAGCCCCAGGTAAATGGCTTTTTCATGAATTTGTGCCCCACAAGTTGGATGCCAGACGTTGTTCAAATCCTAGATGGTCTTTTAATAAAAACCCCCAGAGTGGGGTGAAAGCTGAAAGATCAGAAAAACAGAGCAAGCCACAGCCCACCTCACCTTGCCAACTCCTCAGCTGATCCTGTTTCCTCAGACTGAAAGCCTATGAGTCCTCACCCAAAAGGATCTCGGCTAAACTGCTTTAGTTCCTGTTTCCTCATACCTTATACATCTTTCTCCGCCCTGCCATCACTTCCTGGGATTAAGGGCATGTGTGCTTTCCCAGTACTGGGATTAAAGGTGTGTGCCACCACTGCCTGGCTCTGTTTCCAGTGTGGTCTTGAACTCACAGAGATCCAGATAGGTCTCTGACTCAAGTAATAGGATTAAGGGTGTGTGCCACCACTGTCTGGCCTCTATGTCTACTCTAGTGGATGGCTCTGTCCTCTGATCCCCAGATAAGTTTATTAGGGGATTATTATACACAATATATCACCACATGAACCCAGCACTTTATGAATATTAGGCAAGTGCTATAACACTGAGTTATATCTTAAATGCATTAAATTTGTTCTAATTTTAATATTTCTTGATTTAATTTGTATTTAATTTTTATTTTATATTGGAAGTTAATGCATGGCATATGCATACATGGATGGGGAGGCTGGAGGAGGCTATTGGGTACCCTGCCCTATTATTTGTCCTCCTTATTCCCTTGAGACAGGTCTCTCATCGAACCCAGAACTCACCTTAAATGCTAGACTGGCTGTCAGCACACCCCAGGGATCCTCTTGTCTCTGTACATCTCTCCCCCCACAACACCAGAGTTTAAAGAAAGCTACATGGTTGTGTGCATCTTTTTATGAGTGTGCTGGACATCTGAATTCAGGTCCATATGCTTGAGCAGCAAGCATTCTCAACTACTGAGTGAACTTGCAAGCCAGCTTTCTTGATTTCTAAGGGGAATTTTTTCATAACGAGTTTTGCCCAATTTTCTGCCTTTGACTGTCATTCTGTCTTTGTCCTGTTATGGTTCCATTGTTTGGCTTCTCACAGCCAGCCTCAGGAGAACAATTAAGTATACAGCATTGATAAAAATACTAATTCAAGAAGATTGTCAAAAGAAAACATAAAATCCAGAATCTGTTTTAAGAGGCTGGCCATCCCACTGAAAACTGTAACTAAAGGATGTATGATTCTGCTTGTGTGTTTGCTGAAGGAAACATGGGCTCCTATAGTGGATTGTGATGGAAAACACTTTCATGGTCTACTCTGTGTAACAAAGCTTAGCTCCTTAGGGAAGGACTTTTCCTCTGTGGGATCCACACTACCTTCCTTTTAAATGCTGCTAAGTGTGAAATTAGTGTTGTCCTGTAAAGTGCATAGGATTAATTGTTAGTAATTGAACACAGTTTGGGGGCTAATTATATAAAAATTGATATTAAAAGAGTACTACCAAATTGATTGAGTTTTACAGTTCACATTTAGCTTTTAAATTACATGAGTTGAAAATCAGTGGAAAGAGACAGAAATCCATTCAATGCTTCTATAGGAAATTAAGGTTTACTAGTTCTTTGAAAGAAAAATTAGTCAAATGCTGTCATGTCAGCAAAGCAGTAAAATGATTCTGAAATTAACTATAGAATTAGAAATGAAATGTGCTAAGCTTGACCATGTTTTGTGGAGGTTATTGGCTTTCCTTGTGCACTGACTAGTTAAGCTACAGCAAACCAGGACACAAAGGTAGTTCTTAGCTGAGCACACAGCTGGGTGGAGACACAAGGTTGGAGACATCTGCTCACCAATAAGGGATGCTGCTGCTGGGACCTGCTTGGTCAAAAGCAACTTCCTAGGTTTTGTTGTTGTTGTTGTTTGTTTGTTTTTATAATCCACTAAGTCCAGTTAGTGCTGCCCTTACATGCATGTGTGTGGGACCATCCACTGGAGTGTGGGGATCTGTTGTGGAATATTATTTTAAAGAAAAATGCTGCAAAAACCTGTGCATACATGTGAAGTGTACAAAGCATGGGATGCATGTAAACCAGGGGTTTTAAAAAATGAGCTTTGGCCTTCAGAAGGTCCTTGAGAAAGCACTGCACACAGGAGGCATGAGCTCTTCCATTTCAGAACTTCCTGGCTCTCATTAGATTTGGTAAGAAAGATTTCTTCCTTGGAACCCTCAACTTTTATATAAGCTACCTCAGTTATGTGACATCAGCCCAGACAAGCAAGGACAAAGTCATTCCCACCCTGGTTTCTCTTTTTTTTTTTTTTTTTTTTTTTTTTTTGGTTTTTCGAGACAGGGTTTCTCTGTGTAGCTTTGCGCCTTTCCTGGAACTCACTTGGTAGCCCAGGCTGGCCTCGAACTCACAGAGATCCGCCTGGCTCTGCCTCCCGAGTGCTGGGATTAAAGGCGTGCGCCACCACCGCCCGGCCTGGTTTCTCTTTTGGTATTGCTGAAGGCTAGTCACATGACTGGTCAAAATACATACCAGCTTCCACACTGGCCACTTGGTCTTCTGGCCCCATTCTCATCGGTCCTATGTCTTTTTTCTTTAACTACCCGGCACTAACCTCCCTTTTTATGACAGCCTTGGCATCTACAGGGCTTTGGGCACTTCCAGCCTCTCCTCATCAAATAATCTCCCCGGTCTTCATCTCAAAATCTCTGTCTTCCTAAGAACCCCCTGGATGGCTCCATAGCCTGTTCGGGCCTACCCCAGGCCAGTCCTCACATGGGAGCTGATACTAAGTGCCAAGTAACAAAGACAAAACAGAAAAATAGTTAAAAGGGAAAAAATTAAAACACCACAAAGATATTGACAGACTCACAATTATGCTAAGATACTTAACATAATGCTATTTATCCATATGCATCAAGTTGGGACAACTTGGCTAAAATAACTACAGTATTAGAGAATCAAAACAAAATTAACGGCTCAGAATTCCAAAATACTGAGAAATCATAACACCTCCAAAGATTATAATTTTTCCCAATACCCCTTGAAATGATATGCTACTGAAAGTATTTTTAAAATTCCAAGACAAATAATAATAACATCAGTTTGTATAACTATAAGCATTTGATTCAACATTAATTAAAACATTAGATTTGGGGCATAAAATTAGACAGCTAAATGAAACACAAAGATATTTCCAAGATAAAAATCTATACTGTGTAACAGATTAACATTTTAAAAGATTTGTCCATCCAGTGGGGATAAAAACAACAATAATTGGTTTTTAATATAATTATTTAGGAAATGATGTATCGGATCTATTTCATTACTCATTTTACATTATATATCAGAGCTTTTAAATTTATCTCCCATAAACCAAGGATATCCTTAAATGCAGGGCTAGGGAAATAAGAAAGCAAGTGAAAACTTCCTTATTTTCATAAGTTAAAATTTATCATAAGTTCTTGTTTAGAGAAAAGACTTTTACCAAAAAGAATTTTCTTTTGGGAATTCTCCGATACCAAAATATATTTAATGGACAATATTACTGAAAAAATCCTAAACAATACAAATGAATCCATAATAATCCAATAGCAAACACCTAAAATAACTAGAATTTTTCAAAAATGTAACAGAATAGAAATATAGGAAAGACTGAGAGATGACTACATAAAATTTAGAACTATCTTTTTATCAAAATGAGTCAAAGCAAAAGGCAGTGTCTATATCACACATGAATTTTAATGTATTAGTTCTTTCATTCTAGGAAACTTTTATATAAATGAATTAAAAACACAGAGTTCTCACTTTGTGTTTTGGGAAAGCAAATTATTTGGACAGTAATGCCAAAGGGGAAAAACCCAGGCCAGTATCAGAGCACTAATGAGTGGGAGAAATTTCAACCGACTTTAGAACAGGGAAGGCGGATGGAAGATGGTCGAGGCATTAAAGCAAATAGATGGTCAGGGCCTGAGATGCAGAGTGGTCGTCTGGATCACCCGACGGGCCCCAGAGACAAGCTGGCTCTGATTCCTCAGGGGTGAAGAGGGACAGGGAAGGAGAGCTTTGCAGACAGCATGCACATGAGATTCGAGCACTGAAGTCTCTTCAGCTCAGCTCGGGTCCTCCTTCCCTCACCTGCCCACCCTCATATAGAAAGAATCATCAGAAGCCAAACCTTCATTTTCTAAGTTAAAAAAAAAAAACCAAAAAAAAACCCCAGAGTTTTTATTTCCAAAAAAAGAAGAAGAGCCTCTTGTCTGGGGAGAATTCTGAAGTGGGAGAAACTGGCTTTGTTGCCTTCTGACCTCCCTGTGTGATGGTCACCTCCTAGCCAACTTACCATCATGCAAAGGATATTGCTACATTCTTCTACTTATATAAAAATATCACTTGACATTGAACGAACCAAGTAATATGAAAGAGAATGATCCAGAAGTACAAGCAATGAATGACCTTTAAAGAAGGGCTGAACTCATGCTGAAGAAAATAAATGAAGACAAAATAAATGGTCTCTAATAATCCCTCATGAATATTCAGAAAACATTGTGACCATGAAGTATAAATAAGATGTTACTAAGAAGAGGAATGCCAGCTGGAGAATGAGAATAACTCATGTAATTTAAATATAATCACTAAATAACTACTGGGGCCAGCAAGATGGGTAGAGGCATTTGTTACACAAACCTGATAATCTGAATTTGATTCCCAGAATATGTGTAAATGTAGAAGGAGAAAACTGACTCCACACAATTGTTTTCTGACATCCACATGTGCACTGTGGTACACAGATGCCCTACACACACATATCATATGCATATACACACGTGCATGCATAATAATAATAATTATAATTATATTATTATTATTATTATTATTATTATTATTATTATTATTATTATTATTATAAAGGAACTACTTGTAAACAAATATTTGGGTATGTAACTAGGCAGATCAAGGGAAAATGCCTGGCTTTGTTTCATTGTTAAATTAACAAAATAAAAAGAAGAGGTTAATAAAATTATTCATCCTGGAGAAAATATACCATAATGTGGCTTGTGGTATTACACACTTGCACAAATCCTTGGAAATTATTCAGCTATAGATGCACCCACGAAAACTGTTAGCCTAGTGCAGGACAGTTTTCTGGTGGCCTTGGACCAGCATAGTCTTCTTCCTTTCTTGCTATTCTCAAGAATAATTAGAGAATGTACTAGAAATGCAATATTTTAGGTTACAACACCTGACAGAAACTGGGTGCCCTTCAGTGCTTTAGCCATCATGTAAAATGTCCACAAAGTGGGCCACACTCCAGTCATGGCACAGTTGGGCACCCACAGACGGTTCCTTACTTGACTGATCTAACCCAGTAACCAGAAAACAGTAACACTACTTCATACCTAGTAATTCTATTTAATTACCATCAAAGTGGAAAATACAATGAAATCAAAACCAAATGCAGAAACAGTGAGGTTCCCCAATATTTTAGTATAAGAGTATTTTGAAGGGAATGATGCTGTTTAAACACTGGTTTGTGCATGAGCACCTAGTCTTTGGTGTATACTTCTAAAATATCCACCAAGGAGCACAGATAATAATGAAAGCTCAGCCCTGGCAGGTTCTGCTCTCAGAGGTGAATTGCATTGATTTCTCCTGTTTCCGCAGTTATTGGTTGATAAAGACTAGAGACGGTGTTGTTTGGAATGAGTTTTGAAAAATGAATGAGAGCCAGATGGTATATTCCCAATAGTTTTTACTAGTATTTCAGACAGATATAGCATGGGCAAAGATGCCCATCACAAAATCATATAGAGATTTTGGAAGAGTATAAATAGTTTGGGGTTTCTAAATCTTAAACCATGAAGTTGGGTGAGTGTGGAGGTGAGGATAGAGAGATAGGTAAGGAAGAGCCAGGTCCTTCAACACACCAACAGAAAGTTCTACCTTCAGGTGGTAAAGTGCCAAAAAGTGTTTAAGCAGAGGAGTGACAGATTATGTTTAGATGCACCACCATCACTGAATTCACGGGAGAGAAAAATGTGAAACACAAGGAGAGGTGGGTAGAGATGTGCTTCATTCAGATATGATACAAATAAGGTTATTATAGGACATCTGAAGGGATATTGTAGGTAGGTAGTTGAATACCTAAAGAGGAGAGGAATATTCACTGAGTTTGTTAGTTTAAGTAGCACTCAAAATCATGAAAAATGATGAAATTGCTAGACATTTACAGAATTTACAAAGTGAAAAGAGATTAGTAAGTGAAAAACTTCTTGGGGTGTCACTGTGGAACTTGCTCCCTCTGATCAAACTAATTTAGCACAAGGGACAGTGGTGGAAGCTGAAAAGGGAAAGGATGGGGACGGGCAGCAGAAGTGTTTATTTAAGACTTGGGGGTGGCCAAACCTGTGGAGAGGGTGAGTGTAGTCAGTGGCTGGAATGAGAATGAGGCCCCCATAGCTTCATATATTTGAATACTTAGTCACCAGCGAGTGGCACTGCTTGGAAGGATTAGGGGGTGTGGCCTTGTTGGAGGAAGTATGTCACTGGGGGTGGGCTTTGAGGTTTCAAAAGCTTATGGCAGGCCAGTCTCTCTCTGCCTTTGCATCAGAATGTAAAGCTCTTAGCCATTGCTCTAGCACCATGCATGCCACCATGCTTCCTACCTTGATGATTATGGACTGAGCTGCTGAAACTGTAAGTCCCCATTTAAATGCTTTTGGAGTTGCCTTGGTCATGGTGTCTCTTCATAGCAGTAGAACAGTGACTAAGATGTTAAGAAAATCAGTTGAAAATAAAATACATGGATAACAAAAGGAAATTCAGTCTTAGAACAGACAGAAAGTTCTGAAATCTCAAGCACAGGGTTGGGTCTTCAGCAGGAGGGAAGCAACATAAATTGGACAAGTTCTAGGCTTTACTACCCTAAACATGGAGTCATGGCATTTGAAAAATCAAGGGGCTCTTTGATTTCTCCTCTCTCCTCCTCTGCAGCAGGTCATACCCCAATCCTTTGATCTTCTTTTAGAAAGGATCATAAGATGCTCGTTCCAGCAGGACCCTTAATACCTGTAGGAAGCAATGAATACACATAAATACAGTGAAGAATCTGAACAAACAGGACTTACTAAATTGCCCTCCATTTATTGTCATTAGACCATACCCCCTGCTGGGCAGTCACCTTTTTTTTTTATGAAGGAATTTTTTATTCATTTTGTATACCAACTACAGATCCCACTCTCTTCCCTCTTCCTGCCCCTCTAGTCTTCTCCCCCCCCCATTCCCCCCATCAACAACGTAAGGCCTCCCATGTGGAGTCAGCAAAGCATGGTACATTCAGTAGAGGCAGGTCCAAGCCCCGTCCCCGCCTACATCAAGGCTGTGCAAAGTGTCCCACCCTAGGTAGTGGGTTCCAAAAAGCTGGTTCATGTACCAGGGATGGCTCTTGATCTAGGGAGTCCTCAGCCAAAGAGAGAGCCACTTCCTGTATACTTATGCCCATACACCTTCTGTGCCCTGTCATCTTACTTCCTCTCTCTGCCCAGCTACATCCCCTCCAGACCTCTATGGTTAATTAGCACTGGGGTTAAAGGTGTGTGCCACCATGCCTGGTTCTGTTCCCAGTGTGGCCTTGAACTCACAGAAATCTGGATGAATCTCTGCCTCTGAAATACTAGGATTAAAGGTGTATGCTACTATTGCTTGACTTCTATGTTTAATAAAGTGGCTGGCTTTTCCTCTGATCTCCATGCAAGCTATATTTATTAGAGCACAAATAAAATATCACCACATTTCCCTTTTTGTCTAAAATAAAAAAAGTTGTAACTAATATAAGAAAAACTATGTACAATAAGTACAATAACTATATACAATATATATAGGCAATAAATACATCAACAATTTCTCGTCTGTTTGCATCTGACAAATTCAGAGAAAATATTCCATTATCTAACCTATCTTTGTGAATCCAAAGGATTATATCTAATTTACCTTCTATCCTAATTTGCATTACCAAAACTATCTTTTGATGTCTTTCAAACTTATACTCTTTATACCTCTTTAATGAGTTATTTTCTGAAATTATTAACAAGGAAAACTATAATTATAACTATCTAATCTTCAACTCCCTCAGAGATCTGAGAAGGAAATAATAGTAACTGAGTAAGAAGGAAGTGCAAACAAGCAACTTCCAAAAACTGTGAGAAATGACAGAAACAGCTAGCTCCCTGGACAGTCACCCAAGGTTCCTCTGCAACATTGGGGCATCCATCTTCAGCCTACAGGCCTAGCATATCTAACAGACTCATCTGTGAAGGAGGATTTTCTAAAGAGCTGTCCTACCTTATCTTGGCAAGGTTCAGCAGTCACTTTTTTTTTTGTCCTTTTTGTCCATTTTGGACAACATACTGTCAGCAATCGAGGCAAGGGCACTTTCTTACCCAGTGGCTAACTTTTGCCACAGTGAAAGTAAACTCCACATGGAGTTTCTTCAATGTCCATCATCTTCTCTGAAGTGGATTGGTGCTGCAGGAGCAGACATGTCTCATAGTCATAAAAAGAAGAAAATATCTATGTTATTAAAACATCTTAAATGTCATATTTTGTAGATCTTTGAAGTGTTTGAAGATGACCTGTCTATCTAAAATATATCTCTGCTTGGCCTTGAAAACATACCTAATATGACTACAAGTTTGATTATAATGATTAACTACTAACCTGCATTTTTTGATTATCCTAAATAGTTGGTAATAACTTTTAAGGACTAGAAAATTGCATTACACTATTAAATGAACTGTATAGGTACAATACATTGAATAAGATTAGAAATATACGTACAGTATTTTCTAACAAAATATCTCAAATTCATATCAATATACATAATTTATATACAATATGCAAAAATGCAATCCAATGTAAAATATTTAAAACTAGTAGTTGCCCTTTAAAAGTAGATTCAATAATCTACCCTTTTATCTTAGTATATGCGTATTCTCTCTTTTTGCTTTACCGAGTAGATTCAATAATGTACCCTTTATTTTATCATTTCTATATTTTTTTTTCAAATAAGAACCCAGAATGTAATTTCCTTTCTTTACCTTTTTTCCTGGCCATTAACAATTAACATCTTGTAACCAACCATCCTAAACAATGACAATTATCCATAACCCATTGAATGACCAAAAACCACACACTCCATCTCTTGGGAATGTGGTCATCACGTTCTTAAAATTACTTTTTGCTGCCTGCAGGCAAAGGCATCTTTAGGGGATCCTGAAAAGAAAATTTTTGGGTTAATTGTCAAGTCCTGGGAGAGGTAGCTATATCATTTGTCCAGTCTCTGCATAATGCGAAAGTGTAGGGCTTGTTCAAGTCCTTGCTTGAGTAGTCTGAGGCTGGATCATCTCAGCTAGCCATCTTGAAATTGTCCTCAGCAGTTTGTAGTCCAAAGCCTATCTGTGGGTAGTATTTGTCAGCTTAATGGTATTATCATTGTTCTGATGAAATCATCATTGTGGGTCCACATCATCTTTTTAGAGACTTCAAATTTGCTGTTAGGTGTGATCATGATTCCCTGCAGAAAAGTGATAGAGACTCAAACCTGAAATCATGTACAGGCAGCTAGATGAAGCCTTTTTTCTAGAATTAGTTAGTACTCAATATGACCATTAATATCATGACAAAAGTTTAATATATATATTAATCTTATGAATTTTTATATAAAATTCATACCTTAAGAAAAGTTTTAAAGAATCAAAATGGAACCAAAGAATTATGAGATTAGTGGCAATAAAACAGTTCTTTAATTTTGGTTTCCTTCTATCCCATATCAGATGGCTCTCCTGACATGATACAGAGATTTGCATTTTCTTCTAACAAGCAATGCTTGGGTTTAGAGAAGGAGAGAGCCATGTTCCAACTCCAAAGCCCATTCTAATTTTTAATTGAACTTGGACTACATAAAGACTATTTGTGTTAAGTGTCTGTAGAGAACAGCAGAAACGAAAATTTAGGAAGACTTACAAAATTTTATCCTGTTAGATATGTGATATAACAATAGGACAATTTGCTCTTTTTCTTGGAACTTTTTTTTTCTACATGATTTGTTCTTTTTTTCTTCAGATGTCTCATTTGTCCAGTGTTCTTCAGATTTCTTAGCCTTCATTCTCCTGGAAGACAAAAACAAAAAGCCTTCCCCAACCCTAACTTTGAGGAGGTTCCCTTTTGGCAAGTTATATTTGATTAAATGAAAAGCATTTGTTAGTGGTATAAGTTACTTTAAATGAATGGTCATGCTGGTTGATAAACTATCATCTCTTCTAATTAAGAAGTCTCTCTTGTTCAAATTGAACCTTTATCAATTTTTATGATATCCATAGCTTTTCTTCTCCTGTAGAAACAAAAAGCAAAACCTTGTCCCCAATGTAACACATCTTCTGGCTTCCATTCTGAGGTCAGCACATCTTTAAAGTATATAGGCCTATTTAATTGTGTAGTTTTTTTCTATTATCCAATGTCTCTCCACAGCTGTTGTTCTTTTCTCATTAGCATTGAGAAAATTTGAAGTTAAGAGAGTATTATGTAATCTATTTCTGGGTTTTTTTTGTTACCCCTTTCTGTTTATTTAGCATATCCTTTAGAGTTCTGTTTGATCTTTTTATAACTGCTTGGCCTGTAGGATTATGTGCTATACCTGTAATATGCTTTATATTGTAATAAGCAAAAAAACTGTTTCATTTTACCAGAGACATATGCTGGAGCATTGTCAGTTTTAATTTGTGCAGGTATACCCATGATGGCCACAACTTCTAGCAAATGAGTGATTACAGGATCAGCTTTTTCAGAACTCAAAGTAGTTGCCCATTGAAATCCTGAAAAAAGTACCAATGGTATGGTGTACATATTTCAGTTTTCCAAATTCTGCAAAGTGAAACACATCCATCTGCCAAATTTCATTTCTCTGAGTACCCTTTGGGTTACATTCTGCTGGTAATGGAGCCTGATTATAAAAGGAACAAGTAGGACATTTCCTTACAATCTCCTTGGCTTGTTTCCAGGTTATGGAAAAATCCTTTTTTAAACCTTTACTATTGACATGATATTTTTTATGAAATTCTGAGGTCTCCAGCACATTTCCTTTCAATAATTTATCAATCTCATCATTACCTTGTGCTAGGGGGCTTGGCAGACCATATAGGATCAGATGTGAGTTATATATAAGGGATGATTCCTATTCCTGATTATATCTTGTAACTGAATAAAGAGTGAACTTAATTCTGATTCATCAGGGATAAATTCTGCTCTTTCAATATGTAATACCACTGTTTCAGCATATTGAGAGTCAGTAACTATGTTTAGAGGTCCCAAAAAATCCATTAATATCAACAGAATAGCATATAATTCAATTTTTGGACAGAATTATAAGGATTTTCAACCACTTTGCTTAAATTTTCTGATTTGCAACCTGCTTTTCCTTGTTTGTTCGCATCTGTATAATATGTACGAACTCCAGATATTGGTTTTTCCCATATAATGCAAGGCAGGATCCAGTTAGCTTTCTTTATAAGTTGAATTCTATCACTTTTGGGATATTTGTTGTTAATCTCTCCCAAAAAAATACTGCAAGCTCTTTGGCAAGGTTCACTTTCTGCCTATAATTTGTCAATTTCATCATTAGTTAAAGGTACTACAATTTCTGCTGAGTCTATTACTGCTAATTGATGAAGTCTCAATTTTCCTTTTAAAATCAACTCGGAGATCTTTTCCATATATGTTTTTAATTTTTTACTTTGTTTATTTGGTATAAATATTCATTTCAATATAATATTTTCCCTCTGCATTAATATTCCTGTAAGAGAATGCTTAGAAGGTAAAATAACCAAAATGCAATCAAGCTTTGGATCCACATGATCCACATATATATCCTGTATTTTCTTTTCCATCAAAGCCAGTTCTCTCCTGGCTCCAGCAGATAATTCTCTTGGACTATTTAAGTCCTTGTCACCTTCTAAGGTTTGGAACAAATTACTTAGTTCATCATTTTTTACCCTAATTCATAGATAGGAAATGTCTCTGAATAATCTTTGAAAGTCATTGAGTCTGTAATCAATCTCTCCTAATTTGCACCTTTTGTGATCTAATTTTTTGTAGACTTATTTTATATCCTAAATAATTAATAGAATCTCCTCTTTGTATCTTTTCAGGAGCAATTTGTAATCCCCAACAAGGCAAAATTTTCTTTGCTTATTCAAACATTCTTTCTAAAGTATCTGCATTTGAATGAGCTAGTAAAATATTGTCCATGTAATGATAAATTATAGATTTAGGAAATTGTTTATGTATTACTTCCAATGGCTGTCATATAAAATGTTGGCACAGGATTGGGCTATTTAACATTCCCTGTGGGAAAACCCTCCATTGATATCTCTTAACCAGTTGAGAATTATTATAATAATAGGTAGGCACCATGAAGGCAAATCTTTCTCTGTCTTTTTCTTGTAAGGGTATTGAGAAGAAACAGTCTTTTGAATCAATAACTATAATAGGCCATCCTTTTGGTAACAGAGTAGGCAAAGAATTCCAGATTGTAGAGAGCCCATTGACTGAATTACCTTGTTAATTGCTCTTAAATCTGTTACCATTATCCATTTACCAGATTTTTTTTAAATAACAAATACAGGAGAATTCCAAGGGCTGGTTGATTCTTCAATATGCTGAACATTTAACTGCTCTTATACCAGCTGTTCTAAGGCCTGTAGTTTCTCTGTTGTTAAAGGCCATTGTTGAACCCATACAGGTTTGTCTGTTAACCATTTTAAGGTGGTGCTGTTGGTGTCTTTGAAAGATCAACAGTTGTTGTGCCCTGTTCTTGTACAATCTAGATGGCTGGAGACTGTTCTTTATAATACATTCTAATATTTTTCTCAGAAACATGTGTTAGTTTGTGGTTTGTTTCTGAGGTTGGAGGAATGTTAATCTGGGTATTCCGTTGTTATAACAACTCTGTCCACATGGATTCATAGCTATATTAGTCACATATGGCTTTAATTTTCCTCTCTGTCCTTCTGGCCCTATACATTCAACCCATCTTGCACTCTGTTTCACTTGAGATGATGTTCCAATCCTGAACAGCTGAACATTTACCTCCTGAAGAGGCCAATTTGGATGCCAAGATTCTTGTGCAATTATTATTACATCCACACCTGTTTCTACAAGACCCTCAATGAGAATTTCATTTATTTGTGTTTTTAATTTTGGCCTTTGTTCATTTATAGAAGTTTGCAAAAAAATTGCTTTATGATTTCTCCAAATTTTGTTTATCTCCTTGCTATATCTGTTCTATCACCCCAAGCAATGTGCTTTTTTTTTTTTTTTTACAATAGGCAATTGGTTATTTAATATCACTGGGAAGGGTTTTCTTCTATGATAGAAGGAAAAGACTGAAATGAATTTGCTATGAGGGCCTGCAAGAGGACCCTCAAGGAGCTTCCAGATGGCAGAGGCAAAGGATTACTTTGTCTGTCCTTTGCTGATCTACATGCATTAGTCCAATGTTTGTCTTTACCACGCCTTCTGCAATCCAGAAGGGAGGGGCATTCTGTTGCCATTGTTCTTTGAAAAAACATTGTTTCTAGGAATGCCCTGTTTACAGTCCCTTTTTAGGTGATCTTGTTTACCACAATTAAATCATCTGACATTATTATTCTTCAAACCTCTGGAAATTACCTCTCCTATCCAAGTATCATCATAGTCATAAGGTTCAATATTCATTGTATCTCAGATTCATTCCTTCAAGGGTGTTAATTTTGCCTTTAATGACTTAATTACCCTTTTGCTTGTTGTATTAGCATTTTCAAAACCCAGAGATTCAAATATTATCTGTCTAGCTTCTGAATTTGGTATCATTCTATTTACTGCTGTAAACAGCCTTTGTAAGAATTCAGTGAAGGTTTCTTTTGGGCCCTGTATAACTTTTGTAAATGACTCAATTTTCTTTCCTACTTCTTCAATTTTTTCCCAAGCATTCATGGTGGCAATGCAGCATAGAATTAGTGTGTGGTAATCACATAAAGATTGCTTTTGTATATCAGCATAATCACCTTCTCCAAGAAGTTCACCTTGGGGAATTTCCATACCGCTAACCCTACATCATTGTTCAATAGTCTTAGCCTCTTCTTTCCACCAGGTCCTCCATTGTAACTGTGGAACAGCCTCTAGGACAACTGTAACCAAATCTTTCCAGTCCTGAGGGATAATTCTATTACAAGTTGACCACAAGTTTAGCATCTGCTTTACAAACAGAGAATGCATAACATATGAGACTATAGCTTCCTTAAATCTCCTCAAATCTAACATTTCCACAGAGGTCCACTTAGCTTATACACAGCCTTGAGCATTTGGCAGTTTCTGTAAGGTTACCAGATAGATTAATGTTGCCTGTTTGAAAACCTTAGGTTATTTCTGTGTAACTATATAATTCATTGCTTAGATAGGTTCACCTTTAAATTCTTCTGTCTGGGTCTGAATATCTCTATGATCTGTCTTAACAAGTTTTTCTAAACTTTTATCTTGGCACTCAAATTAACCAAACTTTTTAATGCTAAAACAAAAATGATCAAACAATAATATTCATAATTGACATTATGTAAATCCCATCAACATTAATCATCCTCTCATTTAATTGTTCCATTTTCAGACTGCCTAATGTGTTATCAAACAGAGACAAAATTCCCTCCATTGTAAAAATATTTCCCATTTTTTTAATGTGGGAAAAAAACTCTTTTAACTAATTTCTCCCATTAAGATATCTTAATTGTTTCATCAAGTCTGCTGACTAAGTAGAACAGTAGAGGTCTGAGGGAGTTTCAAAGCAACTACCTAGTGTGGTAGCAGTCTGAGACAGGGATACAGAGAAAGCCCACAACCCACCAGGAGAGAAGAAGCCAAAGAGACTCTAGTCCATGTGTAGTGGAGACTCCGGCTGCATGCAGCTTGAGCCAGAGCTGGGAGCCTGCAAGGCCACAAGTGGCTTTTTAGTGAATTCTTGCCACAAACGTTGGGGGCCAGATGTAAAACAAATCTTAAAAGGTCTTATTAATTAAAAACCCAGAGCCAGATATTGGGGTGAAAACTGAGAGATCAGAGAAGCAGAATGAAGCCAGGCACACTCTTACTGCTAGGAAATCCTCAGCCAAAGAGAGAGCTACTTCCTGTATACTTATGCCCATAAACCTTCTGTGCCCTGTCATCTTACTTCCTCTCTGTCCAGCTATATCACTTCCTGTCTGTCTGTACAGACCTCTAGACCTCTCTGGTTAATTAGCACTGGGATTAAAGGTGTGTGCCACCATGCCTGGCTCTGTTCCTAGTGTAGCTTTGAACTCACAGAGATCTGGATGAATCTCTGCCTCTGAAATGCTAGGATTAAAGGCATGTGCTACTACTGCCTGACCTCTATGTTTAATATAGTGGCTGGCTTTTTCCTCTGATCTCCGTGCAAGCTTTATTTATTAGAGCACAAATAAAATAACACCACAAAAGATATTAATTTTTCTTTCATACTTCTTTGTGATTTTTTTATCAGAGTACAAACAAAGTCCCCCACTACCACAAATTATGCAGTGATGTTTCCCACATTTGGGACATCTCAGGGCCAGCACATCCAGAGTGCAATGGATAAGACTCACCCTGGAAAAATCACCTTCATGATCATATTATCTCTCCTGCCAGGTAAGTATTGCTTCTTTGTGATTTAAGAGAAGCAAGGATAAATGGCAGGTGTACATGAAGTGGTGGAGGTGAGGTACATCAGGACTATAGCTAATGTCTCTGAAGTAGGAGGCAAGCATATTTGGTAATGAAGTCAAAGAAGACACAGGATGTTGAAGAATTACAGAACTCAGATGGGAACGGCAGATGCTAGGGTGCAATTAAGATTACAGTATAGCACTGAGGCCCCACATTCCATGTTGTAAATATGTGACGATACTAACTTGGATGGTCATTGGGATATTTCTTAGCTATTCTCAGTATCCTAAGTACAACATAAAAACATGGTAAGTCACACTGGCCATGCAAAGTGAGAAATTGCTGAGTAGAAGGGTTGTGGACTGGAGATCTTTGGGAGGAAATTGTTCAAGCTATAAACCATGTAGGTGAGGTCAGTTAATAGTTTGGCTAAAAGGGTAGGGTTATTAGATAAGAGAAATATGAATGCATCAAGGATTGTTGTCCTTTCCTTTAGTCAAATCAAAGAGAATTTATTCATTACTTTTCTCTTGCTTGAGTCAACACCATGATCAAAAGACACTTATGGAAGAAAGAGTTTATTTTAGCTTATAGTTATAGAGGAATAAAAATCCATTATGGTGGGAGGGAGGCAGGCCAGCACGAGCAGAAAGCTGAGAGATAACGTCTTTGACTGCAAACAGGAAGCAAAGAGAGTGAAGTGGAAGTGTGTGGTGTGCAAAGTCTCAATGTCTGCCCCAGTGGCAGATTTCCTTCAAAAGAGGCACCATGTCCCCAAATAACACCACCAAATGGGGGCAAAGTGTTCAAATATCTGAGCCTGTGGGGAACACGTTCATTCAATCCACCATAGAGCAGTGAGGTAAAATGGATGCTTTATTACTATAAAAATAATCCCTAGGGTTTTGTTGTTTGTTTGTTTGTTTGTTTGTTTTAATGACTACCTCAATAAAATCTAGACTTACCTAGGAGGCAGGCTTCTGTGAACAGCAGTGGGAGATTGTCTTGATTAGGCCAAGTCAGGTGGGAAGACCCACACAAAGCAGGTGACACCATTCTCTGGGCCAGATTTTATAAGAGAAGAGAGTGAGCTGAGCATCAGGCTTTACCTCCACTTCTGGGCTGTGGATACAATGTGGCCAGCTGCCTCAGGCTCCCACTGTTGAGAATTCCCACCTGATGGATTGTAACCCTGAGCAATGAGAGAAAATAAACCTGTCCACTTTAAATTGCTTTTGTCAGGGTGTTTTATCTCAGCAACATAAAAATTACTAAAGACCCAGTTACTGTTAATTACAAATTCAGAAGAATTTTATTTTAATAACTATCAAGAAATTAAAAGACTATTTTCACAAAGTGAAAACTTTAATTTTGATCTATAAAAATCTTTTGATATGTCTGAAATATGTTCTGCCTTACTACCTGGACCCCAATGACAAAGGAAGGATCTCCAGAAAAATCTGTTTTTATATTCATGCATGTCAGGCTTTCCAAATATAGAGTTTGTGTGAGAAATAGGAAAGAAGAAGAGGAATAAAACATTGAAAAAGGAGTTACAGGGTACTTTGAGGTTGAAAACTGCAGAAAGTGAAATATGACAACAAGGAATTTGGTTGGCTTTGAAACCAAACATATATATGAGAAAATTATCAGAATTAGTTAAAAAGTATTAAAGTATTCAAGCATTAAACAATGAACACTTAAGTGGCATTATTCTGGAAAAGAAGAGCCAAACTGATTGAATGAATTCTTCACACAGGTAGACTGCAAAGTGCCAGGCAAGAAACGGCTACAAATAATGTGTTTACATACCCTGGTAGAGATTAATTAAAGCACGAAATCAAATGCCAAAGTACTATAACTAGAATTTAACTGAACCAAAAGATCCTGATATTGGAGAAAACAAGAGCAAAATAGAAACTTTTTATCTTGAAAGAAAAGGGTTTCCAGGAGTGTGACATACTTGCCTGGCACTTTGCACACGAGCATTGGCATTTGCTAGTTCAAATCTAATACAGCCCTCTCTGTGACTGCACCATTAATAAGGTCTTCAAAATGGCTTCCCTGAGCAGTTTCCTCTTTTGATTTTTCATGATTTAATTAGAAACGTCTTTAAAGGCTGCTTTTACTGTGGTTGTATCACAGCTGCCTCTTCAGCACTCTGTGGTTTAATGACAATGGCGATAAAGTGAAATCCCCAGTCCTTATTGTACTATCGAGTAGAACCCACACATTTCCTGCTTTTAGTGCCCCTGAGTCATCATCATCTTATATTTGTTCATCAACATTTTAAGTGTCCCTCTTTAAAAAAATGTAATTTAATAGTTAATTTTCTAAACTTATTATTCTTTTATTTCTTTACAAAGTAATAACATTTCATATCCATTGGACGGGTATCATCCTGCACCCGACTCCTTGTTTCTAACAAGAAAAGTTTTTATTCTCTATTTTTACCTTATAATATTATTCTTGCTATTTTTCCTTAGAGATTTGGTTAAACTTAATTCTTCTAAGGATTCATGGGCACAAGTAAAGATGAATTAGTTCCTTTGTGCCATATCCTCCTATAGTTTTAGAACATACATAAACACTATAGTGGTTGTATTGAAATTTATAGCACAAAATTAAAGGTCTAGGAGAAAATTTAAATATACAGCTGGAAAATTAAACACACAGAACACCTGCTTTCACATAAATTTACTTTTCTAATAAAGAATGATTCTCCATTTATTTATTTAGTATTTATTTGTTCATCTATCTATTTATCTATCTATCTATCTATCTATCTATCTATCTATCATCTATCTATTTTCACATTCAAAGAATTTTCTAGGTGAAATACTGATTGAGATTTGCCAGAATCAAATGGATGATGAAGAACAAAGGCTATTTATTCTCTTGCTTTCTCCTTTCAAGGCGGGAAATGTTCAGGTCAGCATTCTTGTTTATCATGTAAACACCCACAGAAGTAGGAACATGCCTGGCCACATCAGCCACTCCTAACTCCATCTCCATGTGTAATTCATGAAACTAGTCTTGGAATATCAGCTCAGGAGCCCAGCTTTGCTGGCTCCTGTCTTCATCTGTCCTGCCTTGCCAGATAACGTGATTTGGGGCAAATTATTGGACTTTTCTCTATTCTTCATACAATATGGTAGTGGTTTTACACTTATGCAGTTCTCTGGATGAATTTTTACCGTATTTAAAATATTTAGGACAATGACTGGCACATAGAAGGAGTCTGATCATTATTGACAGGCATGACTGTTTCACTGCTTGATCTTGCTGGCAAGAATGTTTGTTTACTTTTTATGCTAGTCAACTTCTATTGTAATAGTGTGTCCCCCAATATATTGTGCACTCTAATAAACTTATCTGGGGTCAGAGAACAGAACAGCCACTAGACCGACATAGAGGCCAGAAAATGGTGGCACACACTTCTTTAATCCTAGCATTCCAGAGGCAGAGATCCATTGCGATCTCTGTGAGTTCAAAGACACACTGGAAACAGCCAGGCATGGTGACACACGCCTTTAATCCCAGAAAGTGATGGCAGGAAGCAGAAAGGTATTTAAGGCGTGAGGACAGGAACTAGAGCCTGGTTTAGCTTTTAGTCTTTTGAGCAGCAGTTCACCCGAGATCCAGTTGAATGAGGCCTCAGAGTCATCTAGTCTGAGGAAACAGGATCAGCTGAGGAATTGGCAAGATGAGGCTGTGGCCTGTTCTGTTTCTCTGATCTTTCAGCATCCACCCCAATACCTGGCTCTGGGTTTGTTTTTATTAATAAGACCTATTAAGATTCGTGCTACAAACTTCCCATCTTTATGACAAAATAAATGAGGAAAAAATAACTGAAAAAAAAGAAAGGAAGAAGAAAGGAAAGAAAGAAGGAAGGAAGGAAAGAAGGAAGGAAGGAAGGAAGGAAGGAAGGAAGGAAGGAAGGAAGGAAGGAGAGAAGGAAGAGGGGGCTGTGCTAGCTCATCATTTTGGAGGATTGGGTCCATGGTCAGTCGGTCCCACTGAGGCCAAGTGAAGCCAAGTGTCATGGCAGAAAGCAAAGGTGTTCACCTCACTGTCGTTGGACAGCAGAAATTTGAGAAGAGCTTAGGGATAGATATACCCTCTGTGAGAAAACACCTCAGTGATTAGGGCCTCTCAGATGTTTCCACGGTCTATCAATGGCACGACCAGTGAGCATCAAGCCTTTACCATAAAAGCCTGGAGGAACCTCTCAGAACACCTGTCCTTCTTGCCTTTTTTTTCCCCCTTTAAATGCACAAGTAGCTGTTCCCTAGATTTATTCACTAATTTGTTATTTTACTCACTAGGGATTGCTTGAGCACTTGCTATATTCCAGAAACAGAACTAGACTGGGGAGCCTTAAGAGGAAACTGGAGCCACACGGCCTGCAGTAGCTGGAGTCTAGATTACCCAACTAAATGAGCAGTGTGAGTGGTGTTAGAACAGTGAGGAATGGTGCCAGAGAGCCAGAGGGTGGGGAGTGCACCTGGGAAGCCCAGCAGGTGCCATTCATACCGCCCTCACTCTTTAGCTCCTCCACTATTTTATTAGGGCTTTGCAGATTTGCTAAATAGGTTTATTTGACTCCAAAGAAAGGTGGTGGGGCGTCTAGCATCTGTGTACATAGGGCACTTCAGCTGATTTTGATGCAAAAGTCTAAACGTATATGTCTTAGACAAAATGGACAAGAATGAATGATAATGCTGGCATGACGTCTCAGGGTAGCTCCAGCACATCCAAACTGTAAGCAAATTGGCACCTCATTCCAGTAGCACAATGTAAAAGAAGAGAGACTCATCCCTGAAAGGGGATTACTCAATCTGTCACTTCAGATACAGCATACATCCTATGCTGGAGAGAACCAAGAGCCCCGTACTTGAACACTCGCCAGTGAGGGAATTTTTATAGTATTCCTTGTTCACATTGCCTAAGGAGTCCAATGTCAATGATCATATTCTTGGGGTCAGTCCGGAGTGATCCTTTCTGCTGCTGTATTTAATTTCCCACATTTTTTAACCTCAAAGCTCTCTTTGATTCTCTTTCTGATGTCTTATTTCACTTCTGCCTCTCCAACCCCCGACTTTGCCATTCTATCTGGAAATACCTGGAGCTCATTTTATGAAAATAATGCAACAGTGATAAGGTTCAAAGGAATATCCACCCAAAGGAATGCTTGTATTTTATGGTGAGGAAAGCTTTAAGAAAATACAAAGTAAAGTTTGGAATTTTAGACACAAGATCACTGATGGTGCACAGCTGGGTTGCTGTTGCTGTCCCTTAAATGACACTATTCCGGATGACTGTGGTTGGCAGCCATTATGATCTTCAGGGTATTCGATTCCCATATGCCATCACTCTATACGTTGTTTTGCTTAAAGTGCATGGTTCCTGTTCAGAGCTCCAATACTGTTTCTGAGGAATGGGGGAGCAAAATGAAATTGTCCACAATAGTTTTAAAAGGCAATTGTTCCTCTTTATCCATGGCAGAATAATAACAATAATTGTCACCATTTAAATAGTGCCTTTCATCCTCCGACCCCAAGGCACTTCAACAGGGAGGCTACACATTATTTAAGTGAATTTCTTTTGGGAGACAGGGCAACTGAGAGACATGTAATACATGGGTAGCTATGCTAATTTTGTTTTCTTTAACAAATGCAAAATAAATAGCCTCCTAAAAAGCCAGATAATATCTTGGAGATAAACCCTTTCTAAAGTAGGTTATTCTAAACAGATGTGCCTTCTTCTATGTCAATGTAATTTTTAAAATTTTATTCAATATACATGCAAAACCCAGACTTGATTAATACTGAATTTTCAGCCTGTTTTATCAAACACAAGCAAACAACTTACTTGCACATAGAAAAATTGTTTTAATGAACAGAAAACCTACAGCTTTTTGGAGCTTTGCTGTTTTCTAAATTTTATGAGTAAATTTTGTGGAAACTGTGTAAATAGAGCATAATTATTTTAAAAATAGGAGTCTTTGTTATTAACCGCCTAACTGTCGGGAGTATACAAAGCACCCTGCTGCATAGACAAAGGACTGAAAAAAAGTTACCTGGAGAGAGTTTTTGCTATTGAAAGAATAAAAACTAAAGCAATAAAATGAACTTTTGGTTCACAGATGCAAATACTGAATGCTAAACCTGGCTGAGGGGAAATCACTTTCGCCTGATAACCAGATTACTTAGAACAAAAACAGAGAAAATTAAGAACTGAAGAGCAGAAAATTAAGGTAGAGGCAATTTAAAGAGTAAGTAGATGATGTAGGCTTTCATTTTCTTCCCCCCACCGTGTCCAGCTAATTAAAATTACAATCAAAATGAAAGAGTCTAAACTTGTAAATATCTTTAGCTAATGATTTTGTCTTTTTAATCATCCTCACATTCAAAGTCTTCTTTTATTCATTTAAGTCTTTACAATAAAATGAAATTGTTTTTCCCCTGTAAAAATCCTTCTTTTAATTTTTGTTACCGGCTTCTCTGTATCCCCTAGCTCTTTTATTCTTCCTCTTCTCCTTGGAGCTTTTCAATGTTTCTTTGAACATACTTCACAAAAGGTAAAAGTTGTGTGTTGAGTGTTTGTTTTATTTAAACATTTAAATGTTGGGGGTTGGACAAGTAGATTGGTTGAAGCACATGCTTCATATACAGGAGGCCCTAAGTTCAATCTCCAGTACCAGGCAATTATAAAACAAACCAAACTATCAAATTCTGATATAAACACAGTACTTCAAGGCTGCCTCTCACATAAAAAGAATAATTCCTAGTATAATCATTGTCTTATATAATGCAATTATTAGCTTACAGAAATTAATTTAATTCATATTTTGTACCATAAATGCTTTGTTATTGCTATCTTTGCCAGAAATATTCTTTACATTCAATATTACCCCATAGCTAATAAAAATTAGCAAGACTATTGATCTGGTTTTTTTGTTGTTTTAATATTTTCATTCTACCCATCTGCATCAGCACAGTTTATTCCAAGCACCATCATAGCACAGTCAGCTTATATCAGAGCTTTCTCCATCTGCTTTAATGAATGAAAAGCAAATCTTGAAGAAAAAAAAAGCCTTAGGAAAGCACATTTCGAACTGTTGTGATTTATCTAGTTACCTAGTTAGACGTGAGCAAAAGTAGTTACCAGAGTAGCCTCTTAGCCAACCTCTGCGCTCACCCTGGCTCTCCTGTATTGCTATGGTGGTTAGTGAGATTGTATAGGTGACTTTGTATACTGTACTGATTTTTTTTATCCTAAAAACCAAGTTGTAATCCTGTCATTTCTTAAAGTCTCACAGATTCTTCCCCTGACTCTTAGTTAAAATTCCTTACTTTGAGGCATTGACTTCAAGACCTTCTAAGATTAAAAGAATTATTTTATTCCTCCTGAGGCTATTCTTTATACAACAATACAACAGTTTCTTAAAAATTACATGCGGCTTTCTGACTCAGATGGATACCCTTGTACACATTATTCTCTTCTTTTTTGCCCAACAAAGTCCTATCCATTCTTGGTATGATATTTTATCATCCAGACTAGATCAGGCCTGAGATAGAGACTTACTTTTGCATTGATTTCTCCTTGTCCTTTATGAGAGATACTATAAATGCACCACATTGTATCTGCCTCCTCATTTAGATATAAGCTCCCTCCTGGCAAGGGCTTTGCTGGTTCTTGCTCACTGCTTTAGCTCCAGACACTCCTTATATAAGCAGGTTATCACAGAATATTTTCATAGGAAGAAATCAAATATTGAAGGAATAAACAAGTGTATCACACTAGATGTCAGCTTTGTGGAAGAATCCAACATGAATATAAGCTAGAGTGAGATGTTTTGACATCCATTATCCCACCATTACTAACTGAGATTTGACCAAACATTCATCTCGGCTCCATTTGAGCACCAATTAAAGTATGGGCATCACTAGATTCTATCATCTGCTATAAATAAACATGCATGTGGATAGGACCAATTTGTAGGTCCATTCTGTAATGGTAGATGCTGGAATATTGGATAATTTTGTTATTGGTAGAGAAGGCCAGTATCTATTACTTGTGACTAATTATTATATCTGACAGATTAATACCTATTACGTCAAAATGCATAATTCAAAGGAAAGACAAAATAGGGAATCCTTGAAGCCCATAAAAGATAATGGTCGCCTTCAAAGTTCATGCTCCCCCTGAGTGAAGGGCCAAGTTAAGCTAGCAACTATTAGAACCACTTGGCTTATATAGTAATTTAGGGTTTTGAAATTCACACTTGCTGGGCTCTAGAGGCAATTCATTTTATTATAGAGCAATTTCCAGTTCAACTGCAGTTTGGCTGCAGCATGAAAACGGATCTGACTCCCTCCTGTCATCAGAGAATGCAGCTCCCACTCAAGATAGTACTCTGGTGATCAATTCTGTTGAGTATGTGCCTCAGAGATGTTAACTGTCTCAAATACTACAATTCACAGGAAAATGAGACGCTCAAAATTGTGTAACTCACTTTTTTATTAGCAATTCTATGACTCTAAGTTTACTGAAAATTAATGAAATGAAGTCAAAATGTGTATATGCGGTAATCTATTTAATAAATATTTGAGTTTCCATTATTGTCAAGGGAGTAGCAAAGTATTGTAGTCATGCCAGAAAAGAATGCTTCTCTCATGTAGTCTGTATACATTAGTGAAGGGATACAGACAATAAACAAATAAATACTAGGTTGGTGCAGAAGGAATTGCGGTTTGGGGCTGTGAATTTTAGTCATTATAACTAGATTCAGATACATCTTTATGAATAAAAACAGAAACCATTACAATGAATGTTTTTTCCCATGAGATAAATTTGTTTATTCCAGTATCATAAAAATCCATACTTCAGGATGTAGTGAACTCTTGGAAAGCATTCCATTCATCTTGCTGGTTGGGGAAGTATTCTCCCTGCAAAAAGTTGAGATACTTGAAGAAGTGGCAGTTGGCTGGATAGAGGTAAGATGAATATAATGGGTGACACAAAACTTGGTATCCTAATCTGTTCGACTTTTGAAGCATTGTTTGTGGAGCATATGATTGAACAATGTCATGGAGAATTGGGCCCTTTTTGTTTACCAGTGTCAGCTACAGCATTGCAATTTTCAGTGCATCCCATCAACTGTATTGATCAAACTTCTCAGACATCATACTTCTGTCACTGGGTTCAGAAAGCTGTAATGGGTCAGACCACAGTGACCATGACCCCTTTTGGTGCCAGTTTGGTTTGGGAAGTGCTTCAGAGCGTAGTCTCAGTCCAGCCACCGAGCTGGTCATCATCAGATGACCACACACCATCCACTAGTCATCACATGTAATAATCTAACAGAAAAGTGTCTCATTGTGGATTGGAGTAAGAGACAAGACAATTCAAAACAATGAATTCTGTTTTACTTCTGGTCAGTCATATAAGGCACACATTTATTGGGAATTTTTACTATTCCAATTTTTCTTCAAATAATAATTATAATGGGATGCTACTCATGGAGTTCTTTGGTGAGTTCTTCGATGGTTGTGCTCAGTCATTTTCCGGTGGCCAGCTTTTTGCCCCCTATCAAGGCTCTTGTCACTTTTGCAAAACCTCTTGAACCACAACTGCACTCTGTGTTTGTTAGCAGTGCCTGGGCCAACATGTATTCTTGGTGTTTCAAGTTGTCTTGGCTAATTTATGAACCATTTTGAACTCAAATAAAAAAAAATCACTCAAACATATTTTTGTCTAATATCATTTTCATAGAATAAAACAAATATAAAATAAACAGAGAGTAGTAAGTCATTAGTGAAAAGAATGAAGTGGAAAATTTCATTAAAATGATGTATAACATAACCACATTTGTTAAGAATATATTCCAATATCAAACAGGAAATTTGAACAAAGTCAAAATTGAAATTACTCTGTAACAACCCAATATGTTAAATATATATTTGCTAAAAGATAATAAGTCTACAGAAAAAGCAGGGTAAGGAATTGGATGTAGTAATGTGCTGTAATTTTGAACAGTTGACTGAGAGACCTTTAAAAAGATGCCATTTGAGCATGACCTGAAAGAGAGAGAAGGGAACAGCATCTAGAGGCCGTCATTTCAGGCACATAGACCAGCACAGAGACAGGAGCAAGACTAGCTTACTCGAGGGATAGCAGGGCCAGAAAAGTGAGTTAGCCACGGTAGAGATGGACTCAGAGTGGGAAGAGGGGGAAGAGAAACTATAGGTCTTTGTGAACTGCTTTTGTAGAACTGAGTTTTTACTTGATTGGAATGGGTAACTAACTATAGGAGAGAAATGAGCAGGATAGTGACATGATATTATTCCCATTTTAAAAGGATCTTAGTGACCTGTGTTGGTCATAGAGGGACAAAGGCACAAGCAGAAGTCAATTATAACACTGTTTAGAGAAATAATTTGTGCAAACTTTCTGTGTCTTAATATCTGTAGATAATCCCAAATGAGCTGATTTAAGGTTATAAATGTAAGTCTTATTTTTGACACACTGATTGACCTGGTAAAATTGGATTAAACAGAAATCAAATAGTTCCTGTGGAACTATTCTTTCATTTCTGGAAGACATACTGTCCTTGGCTTGCAGGGCCAAACCATTGCTGGGTAAAAATAGCCATATGTTGTACAATGTGGAAAGGCTCCCTATTTTCTTGTTATTGCATTAGATCATTTAGAAACTGTGGTGGTTTAAATGAGAATGTCTCCCATAGGCTCAGGAGTTTGAACACTTGTTCCCCAGTTGGTTGTGCTGTGTGGGGACATTATGGAACCTTTAGGAGGTAGGGCCTTCCTGGAGGAAGTGAATTAGTGTGGGCAGTCTTTGAGTTCAGGACCTTGCCCCACTTCCAGGTTGCTTTCTCTTTTTCCTGTGTGTGATCAGACAGCTTCTTGTTCCTGCCGCCTTGCTATGCCATCCCACAATTACGGACTCCACCTCTGGAACCACAAGCCAAGACAAACTCTTCCTTCCAGACTGATTTTCATCATGTTTTTTTTTTAATCACAGCAACAAAAAATGACTAATACAGAAACCTGCGCTATCTATTCATAAATGACAGTTTTTTCTGTCATTTCTATAACTGTACAATTTTAGTGTTTTTTTTTTTTTTTTTGGTAATAGAAACCAATGTAATACTTAAGAAAGTAGCTAATTTAGTTAACCTCAAAGGACATTGTCCGTAATGAAATAAGAACACATTATAGGAATAAAAGTTATTATAACCATTCTATACATTTTTAATCTGATGAAGTCTGTAGCCTGAGGTTTCTCTGGTCCTGCCAGGCCCCCGCAGTCCCATGGCCTACTTATAAAATAATCACTCAGAAGCTTATATTAATTATAACTGCTCAGCCATTAGCTCAGGCTTACTACTGACTAGCTCTTACACTTTAAGAATTATTGGTTCTTAACCCATAATTCTTATCTATGTTTAGTCATGTGGCTGAGTACCTTTTCTCAGCTCTGCCTTGTCATCTTGCTTCCTCTGTGTCTGGCTGGTGACTCCTGACTCAGCCTTCCTCTTCCCAGAATTCTCCTTGTCTGCTTAACCTGCCTATACTGGTAAGCCACGAGCCAAGTGGCAACTTATAGATTAATAGAAATGGGTTGATTTAAGATATAAAAACAGTTAGCAAGAAGCCTGCCATGGTCATACAATTTATAAGTAATATAAGTCTCTGTGTGTTTACTTGGTTGGGTCTAAGTGGCTGCGAGACTGGTGGGTGAGAAAGATTTGTCCTGACCATGAGCCAGGCAGGACTGGAAAAAAACTCCAGCTACAATACTTCCTGCCTGACTACTGGCCAATCAGTGTTTTATTTATCAACCAATCAGAGCAACACATATTCACAGCACACAGAACAACATCTCACAGCACCTCCCTTTTCTGTCTAATCAAAAAAGAAGGTTTTAACTTTAATATAGTAAAACTACACATAATAGAACAGTTATCAAGCAAGAATTACAGTTACAATATCTAGTCTATTTGTATTTGGCAAAATTAAAGAAAATATTCTATCTATCCCATATTTATGAGTCTAAAGTTTCATATCTACTTTATCTTTTATCATAACCAAGGAAAACTATAATTATAACTATCTAGTCTTCAATTACATCAAAGACCCCTGAAGGATTTAATATTACTTAAGTAAACAGGAAAAGCAACTTACAAAAATCTAGAATGACAGAGAAAGCTGCCTGCCTGGATAGTCATCCAAAGTTCCTCTGCAACATTGTGGCATCCATCTTCAGCCTACAGGCCTAGAGTCTCTCATTCGCTTCTCTCTGTATCCTGTAGATTATCTGGCAGTTTCTTCCGCAAAGCAGAAACCTGAAGGACCATCTTGCCTTGCAAAGTTCAGTGGTCACTTTCCTATGGGTCCTGCATGTCCAGTTTTTAACCACATTTTGTCAAGCAGTCCAGGCAAGAACAGTTTCTTGCCCATATGACTATTTTTGCCAAGAAGAAGATAAACTCCATATGGAGTTTCTTCGATGCCCATCCTCTTCTCTGAAGTAAATTGGTGCTGCCAGGAGCAGACATGTCTCATTGTTCAGAAAGTCTAAATTTTTAAAAAATTTTAAATGCCATATTCTGTAGGTTTTTGAAGTGTTTGAAGATCACCTACTTAATTGAAATATATCTATGTGTAACTAGAAAACTTAACTAAAATTACTATAAGTTTGACTATCATAGAAGACTAATTATTAATCTGTATTTCTTAATTATCCATTACAATTTAAATGAGCTACACAAACATAATGGCTTAAACAAGAATAGAAATATACATACAGTATAACAAAATTATCTTTAAATTTGTATCAATAAATTAAAGTCCATAGCAATGTAAAACATTTTTAAACAAGTTGTTGCTCTTTAAAAGTAGGTTCAATAATATACCCTTTCATTCTATCATATCTGTATCATATCCCTTTTTTTCTTTTAGAAAGAGATTGCATTTATAATCAACTCCCCTTTTAATAAAAATAAATATTTATAAATAATATTTTGGGAATTTGGGTATAGCTGCTCATACTACTTCGTGCTGGTTAAGGGCACAGGCAATCTAATGGGGATCCTGAGAAAATTAAGAATTATGGTCAAGTCCTGGCTGGAATAGATTGTGAGACTGCATTGTCTGAGCCAGTTGCCTTGAAGCCATTCTGAATGTTGCATCATCTGGGCCATGGTGTCACCAGTGACCTTTCAGGGGGTCTTGGCTGATTAAATCTAATGTATCTTAACCTGGAACAAATCCACAGTCTCTCGCTTCCTGTGGAAACAAAAGCAGAGCCTCCTTTCCAAAGCAACATATCCTGAGATCCAAATTTTGAAGTCAAGATACCTTTAAAATATACACATTGGTTTAATTCAATAGCCTTTACAATCAAATGTCTTTTTGCAGTTAAAAAAATCCCAAAGACAATATAATCCAGACTCTGTGTATGATTTCCATCTTTACATGGCTTATATTTTTATATTACCTTTACTGTCTCTTTAAAGACCTTATTGTTTTTTGAACTATTTCTTTACATAATTTTCTATATTCATTTTCTTTTCTCTTCCAAGCCTATGTACATTTTTACATACATTGTAAACCATGTAAGTTTTATTCCATCTGAATCTGTCTATTGTGAATCTATTGCTTTAAACTGCAGAGTAGTTAGAATGAAAGAGGCAGCCTTGGCTGTTAATTCCACCCACCTCAGCTTTTGAACATGGCAGTGGTACGTTTACCACCAGCTCTGGGATCCATGTGTACCACCAACTCTCAGAATCAGTGGGTCTATGCCTCCATTAAAACAGCATGTAGCCCAGAAACCTTTTTTTTTCCTTGTCTGTATTAGCAAAAACTATATCCACCATGCATCATGCTGTGTGGCTCACACACACCACTATGTATAGCTGTGGGAATCCACCATGCTACACTTAAGACCATACACCATGAACCCGCCATTCTGTAGCTCAAGTCTGCATGCATGGTGTCTCTGTACGTTGGCATATCTGTATCTCGACCTGCATGAGACATGAAGTAAAAAGCTGTTTGGGGCTCTATTACTATGTGTTTAGAAGTCCTTTTTAAACTCTTTTAGGCCTTATGGAAATTTGAGAGCCCTGCATTGGTACACCAAATGTAGTTGGAAGTTTTTCTGGTCCTGCCAGGCCCCTGCAGTCCTGTGGCCTACTTATAAAATAATCACTCAGAAGCTTATATTAATTATAACTGCTTGGCCATTAACTAAGACATTATTGACTAGCTCTTACACTTAAATTTACCCATAATTCTTATCTATGTTTAGCCATGTGGCTTGGTACTTTTTCTCAGTTCTGTCTTGTCATCTTGCTTCCTCTATGTCTGGCCGGCAACTCCTGACTCAGCCCTCCTCTTCCCAGAATTCTCCTCTCTGCTTGCCCCACCTATGCTTGCCTTCCTGCCTGGCTACTGGACAATCACAATTTTATTTATCAACCAATCAGAGCAACACATATTCACAGCATACAGAATGACATCTATCTATATCAGATATAGATATATACAGAATGACATCTTATCTATATCAGTAGTCTGATTCCCAAAGCTTTACATTTAGAGTCAATATAATCAGACTATTTCATCAGACCATCTCAACAGAATTCCTGCCTAACCCTTATACAAAGCAACAGAAATTGACCTACTCATCTACAGAGAGAGATAATATTCTTGCAAAAATAAGACACTGCTTATAGAACATCTCCTGTTAGTAAGTGGCACTAAAAATGTCCTTTGTATGGATCTGATAGATGGCTTAGAGAGTAAGGGACTTGCCAATAAGCCTGATTTCTGAATTGGATTCACAGGACCCATATGGTAAAAGGTGAGAACCTATCCATGTAAATAGTGCTGTGACCTCCATGTGCATACTGAGACACACATGCTCCCTCTGTAAACAAATGTAATAAAAATATGTCCTTTGTGATGGTTTCTTAAATGTTAAATAAAAACAAAACAGGGTCTACACTCATAAAATAGAAACAGGAAGCAATATTCCTAGAATTTCTGGACTTAAAGTTAAGTTTTAAAGTATTTTAAGATAGCTGAAAGGACATAAAAGTCCATTTCAATAGCAACAAATTAAGTAAATAGTTTATAACTTTGGATGGTAGTTTGTATGCATAGTTGTTAATTTTAAGTTGTTTTAAAGCCCTGGGCCCTGAGGTCCTCTATGCCAGGGTGTTGCAGGCTGAACTATCTGGACACCCCTTGCAGGAGTGGGTAAGAAAGAACAGCACGTTACTGACACAGACACTGGGAATTGGGTGAAAGGCAAGCAGCCTACTCATTTATTACAGACATGGGGATGAACCTATATATCCCCTCCTGATTTCCTATTGGCAGATGGAGACTCCCTTAGCTGTGTTGCCTCTTTCTCATTTTTCCCCAGCATTCTGATGGTCGTGCATCACCAATCACCAGGTGCACTGGCAGACTCCAAGTTGGCTCAGCGAGAAGTAGCTAGCATGAATGCCTATGTGTACTACCTGGAACAGGGCAGCTGTGGTTTTATCAGGCTAGCTGGCTGTGCTCCTCCTAAACCAGGTGACAAGACACAGATAAAGTCTAATTTTCTCACAAATTGCCTCTGTGTCCTGCTAGGAGCCTCTTATTTCTATAAACCTCACCTGCTGTTAATATTTTGAAGTAAGATGAATTAATAAATTATATACACACAAACACAAATTCATTTACGTACTCATACACATAGTCACATACTAAGCCCTCACAACACACACACACACTCACATTCTCACACTCACACATGTATGCACATACTCTACTAACACAAATACACACTCACACACATTATCACATATGCATGCACACTTACACACACACATACACACACTCATACACATATTAATCTTATTAGTTCTGTTTCTCTGAAGAACTCTAATACATTTATTAATTGTCTAAGATTGTCTATATTTCTATCAATATGGAAATCCTCTGTATAATCTTTTGCCAACAATGAGTCCATTCAAAATCTGTAATTCATCATATAAATTATGTTCAATAATCATTTTAAAAATTATTGCTCCAGAGAAGGGACTGGATGCAGATATGGACACAAATTATGAAAGAGGTTATAAAGTTAGTTGTTCTAGTTCTAATTCTGCAATGGAGTTTTTGGTTTTGGTAGTGAGTGAGTAAATACATAAATTGGGTAGTGAAATTGTAAAATTCAATGTTAACCTCCATATGTTCAGAATGGCTGTTCTAACTGTATAGAAGGTCACTAAAATGTGGAGTAATAATTTTGATGTGTGTTGTTTATTTTATTTGTAAGTTGGTTTTTAGCAATAAAGTTTGTAAAGTTAAAAATAATATTATCCTAAATGAGACCTAAATTACTTCATTTACAGCTGGTGAAATAAGTCAGTTTCTTGAGCTGTCATTGAGCAAGTCTTTTAAAATATAATGCTCAGAATCTTTGACACACCTGATAAAATGTATAAGCCTACAGCAAAAAATGTGTTATTTGAGAGTTGTTTAAAAAATAGAGTTTATCAAGCCCTGCCAAATCTTTTATGAATGGAGTAAACAAAGTGTTTTTTTTCCAGGGGAAATATTTTCTGTGACATTACAAAGCAGCATTTGTCAAAATGAAATCTATTGGAACCCAAGGGGTCAGTTCACAAGAAGGTTCCATGAAAAATGTTGGCATGAGAGTGACGAATAGTGTCAGCACTAACAGAATGAAACAATTTGTGAGCTCAAAAACACACAAGTAGCACTAGAGATTAATTTGTATTCCCTTATTTATTAGAACTTCAGTAGTTTTCTATGACTTTAATATATATTTTTTTCTGGCATAATTTTTTAAAGACAGGCTCTTGCTATCTAGTCCAGGCAGGCTGAAGTTCATGTTGTGCCATGTTAACTGACTGAGTGCCGGGATTAGAGCTGTGTACCACCTATCTGCTACAAAGCTTTTACAAGGTTCATGTCTGCCACATGCACCTTGCTGAATTTCAAGTTAAATTGAATTTCCCTAAAGATTCACTGTATTGGTTCCAGTCGCTCTGGGTTTTAAAGTTCACGATTTTAATTTTTTGGCCCAAGTTGCTTTTCAGTATTATTCAATGTGTATTTTCAAAAATTAGAAAATACTAAATTAATTTCAAACTTTTGCTTTTAATCTCCAAATGAAACACAAAACTTCAAATTTATCAGTAAAATCTTAGATCCATCAAATCAGACCTATCCATATGATTCAAATCAAATCAGACATTCTTGACATCTCATTTGTAACAACAAGCATATTGGTGAATGCACACATCAGGGCACTTGCTGGCAATTCTTCAGTTGGATTAAAGAAACAGTATAAAAGCACATGGAATAAGTAAAAACACAGTTTTAGTGACACATCAACAAAGTGCAAGCTCTACACTGCTGTATAGATTAAAGTATAGTATAGTTTATATATAAATTATATACTATAATCTATATATAAAGTTTATATATAGATTATAGTATATAATCTTGTATAGTACAAGATTAAAGTACAGATTATGCTGGGTTTAAATTAAGGTTATAATTAGGATAATTTAAAGAGCAATTTTGAGATGAGTTTTGAACAAGGTTTGTAAAAAGCTTGTGTGTGTGTGTGAATTGGCAGGTGGGGGTAGGGATTTACAGCAAGAAAAGCAAGTGCCTTGGAAAGGAGAACCTGTAAGACAGAGCAAGAAACACTAACCCCCATTGCCAGGTGGGTTTCCAGAGTCCTCAACTTGAACTCATGCACCCCAGATCCCAGATCCCCTATCTTTTGTCCACTACTATAATTTTTCTGTCTGTTTATGACAGAACTAGTGACAAATCACTGCAACCACTCCATGGCAGGCATTCAGTACATTTTGTCCTTTCTTGCTATCTCAAGTTTTGCCAGTTTTAGATACGAGAGCCAGTTTTGATTTATGTAAAGGTGGCTAATGAACTGAACAGAAGTGACCAAATTCAGATTATCTCTCTAATGAAAGTCATAGTCCTATTCTAATGCTACATACTCCACATCTTTAAATCAGAATCTTAATGATTCATGTCAAACTATTATCTCTGCAATTTCTTTAAGTTACCAATAAATAAAACCAAGATTTTCTGAAGAGCAGTTGCTAACTGCTTGACCCTTGAGCTGTGCTTCCAATTCTAGTTATTCATGAACTCCAAAATTTGTATCATGTCTGCCTTTTCTCTTTAAATTTTTTTTGCCTGGGTTTTATTTTGTTTTTGGTCTTTGGGGGACTTTTACCTTCCATCCCTCTGCCCCTTGTTGCCTTCCCTTCCTCTCACCACAGAGCTGAATACCAACCCCAGTTCCTTGAGCTTCCCAGCAAGTGCTCTACCCCTGAGTTATATTCTCAGCCTCTGTTTTTCTCTTCTAATATCAAGGATGTTGAAGAATTTCTATGCACTTATATGAACTGGTTTTGAGAACCTCCTGTCTATTGCAATGTCCCTCCCCATCTTCTACTTTACCCTTCTGCATTTTTGATTATAGACAGAGTTTTCCTGTCCCACTTGCTCCCAAATAACTGATACAGAGGATTAATATTATTTATAAATGATTGGCTGATAGCTCAGGCTTGTTATTAGCTAACTCTTACACTTAAATTAACCCATATTTCTTATCTATGCTTCACCAAGTGGCTCAAGGCTTGTTACCTCATTTTCTATATGCCTTGCTTCCTTAGTGGCTGGCTGGCATCTCTTCTGACTCTGCCCTTCTTCTTTTCATCATTCTCAGTTTGGCTTTCCCACCTAACTTTATCCTGTTCAGCAACTGGCCATTCAGCTTGTTTATTAAAACAATCACAGCAACATATATTCACACAGTGTACAAAGGATTATTCCACAGCATTTGATCTCTTATCCCAAAGCCCATGAGATGGTTGGCCAACACTGACCTCAAAGGTATTCCTGTCCACGAAATGACTTAGGAGCCTATTCTTCATTGGCAACCTGAGGAATGGTTTGCTTGAGGTACAAGAATTTTCAGGCCCTGGAAATATTTAAGAGATATACCTCATAAACATATTTGCTTCCTATGCCTGACTTCTGTCTTCTAGATAATCCATACAAGTAGCACCTGCCCAAGAATCTATGTACGTCCTTGTTGTTGGTTGTTTTTTTCACTCTTTACTTTTTTTGTGTCTGCTTCCCAGCTCCCAAATAAATCACACATGGAGGCTTATTCTTAGTTATAAATGCCTGGCCTTAGCTTGGCTTGTTTCTTGCCAGCTTTTCTTAACCTAAATTATCTCGACTATCTTTTGCCTCTGGGCTTTTTCCTTTTTTTACTTTTGTAATCTTATTCAGTGGCTGGTTGGATGGCTGAATGGCTGGGTGGCTGGGTTGCTGGGTGGCTGGCCCCTTCTTTTCTTGCTCCTTGCTCCTTCTTCTTTCTCCTCCCAGATTTCTTCTTCTATTTATTCTCTTTGCCTGCCAGCCCTGCCTAGCCTTTCTCCTGCCTTGCTATTGGACATTCAGCTCTTTATTAGACCATCAGGTGTTTTAGCCAGTCACCGTAACACAGTTTCACAGAGTTAAACAAATGCAACATAAAGGAATGCAACACATCTTTACACCATTAGAGCAAATGTTCCACAGCATCTTAAAATAATATTCCACAACAGGTCCTGACTTCTAGCTCGATATTTTTATTTTTAGGACAATGTTTCATCATGTAACTCTGACTGGCCTTGTCACTATGTAGACTCAGCTGGCCTCAAACTCACAGAGACTCTCCTGCCTCTGTAGCCAGATTTTTCCCATGGAAAGCATCTACTTCTAAATCCATGTCCTGCCTGCTGAAAGGATTTCTATTTTTCAGTTCCCTAAGAACCAGGCAGCAGTCTTCTTTCATCAGCAACAGGCATATTGTGTGCAGCTATATTAAAATTAGACTTAAGAGTCTAGAGAATGGCCCAGTAATCAAGAGTGCTTGCCACTTTTCCAGAGGATCCAAGTTTCCCAGCACCCATGTCAGATGGTTCACACCTGAGGCAGGTAAGGCTGAAAGCACTGGGCCATGCCTTAAGCAAAGAAAGAGCTATGACATGCACAGAGAGCACTCTGGCCAGAGAAAACCTGACCTATAAACTCCAAACTGGAAGGTGATGACGTACAGCCCCAGAGCCAACCAAGAAATGCCACAGTAGCTAGGAGCAGAGCCCGCCAAAAAATTCACACATAAAAACCTTAGCCCTTTGTTCAATAAAAGAGGGATTGCTTGTAAACCTTCCAGAGTCTGTGTTGTTGACTCTGCATCTGCTCACCTCCTGCTGCTAGGATCAGAGAGAGCAGGACCCCAGCTGCAGAGCCAGCAACACACACCCACCTGTTAACATCTAACACCTTCTTTTGGCCTCTATAGGCATTTGCACACACACAAACATGGACACACAAGCATACCACACACATACACACACACACCCAATAAAAATTAATTTTTCAATTAGGCTTAAGGTTTTATCTACTCAATCACTTACTTAAAGGAAACTCTCTTAATAAGGGTTCCTATTCCTGTGAAGAGATACCACATGCACACCAACTCTTACAAAGGAAAAGTATTTAATTGGGGATAGCTTACATCTCAGATGTTTACTCCATTATCATTATGGTCGGACATGACAGCATGCAGGTAGACATGGTGCTAGAGAAGGAGCTGAGAGTTCCACATCTTGATCTTCAGTCAGCAGAAGCAGTCTGTGTCATTCTGGGCAAGTCTGAGCATAGGAGACCTCAAAGCCCATCCCTACAGTGACACACTTTCTCCATCAAGATTATACCTACTCCAACAAATCCACACCACCTAATAGTGCCACTTCCTCTGGAGGCCATTTTCTTTCAACCCACCACACTCTCTTAGGCTGCAATTGTGAAATGAAGCAAGTGAGGCAGTTTGGAGATGACTTAGGAACATGGGATCTGTGCAGCTATTGCAGTACAGAGTACACGGACTTCGTGACTGTTTGAATTAGATAGTCCTCTGTTCGTTACATGTAGCAAAGCCTAATGGACCCAATGATGAGCAAGTCCCTCCAGAGTTAGCTTCAGGCCAGAAGTTCCCAATAAAATATTAACTACTGAAAGGCCCCTCTCTGTTTATCTCCTATCTGGAGTTAGCAAGACTATTCAGTATCTGGGATTGCTGAAGAAAGTTCAAATACTTGAAACTCAGAAATTATGAGGATCAGTTCCTAGAACACCTCGACTGAACCTTTGGGGCAGCCACTAAACTCCCATTTCGTATGATCTACAAACGTGGACAGATAAAATTTTGTAAATAATCAGAATAAGATCTACTGTACCGGATCAAAATTTAATAGTTGCATGCCCAAGTTCCCAGCAAACAAGATTGCACACTAGAGTCAGGGAACTGATACATCCCTGCGGTGGGATAATAAAGATGTACGGGATTGGGGGCTGGAGAGATGGCTCAGCAACTGAGAATACTGACTGATCTTTCAGAGGACCCAGGTTCAAGTCCCAGCACTGACATCACAGCTTACAACCATCTGAAACTCTAGTCTCAGGGGATCTGATGCCCTCTTCTAGTCTCTGAGGGAATTGTACACAAGTGGCACATGGGCATGCATGCAGGCAAACCACCCATACACATAAAATAAAACAAATAAATCTCAAAAAACAAAAATATGTACTATTTCTTCTACCAAAGATAGCTAACTTCTGGCAATTCCTATAAACTACCTGTACCCTAAGTACAAAAACAGCTATAGTAATTGGTTCTAGTAAGATGAAAACATCTAATAGCAGATATAACTAGAGTCTCTACTGGTTTTGTTTCCAGTAATCTTCTCTAATTATTTAAGAATCAGATGGTAAAGCCATAGAGAGCCTCTTAATTTTTAGTACTTACCTCTTAGGAAACAACTTACAGGGTTTGCTCCCTGTTTTAACACATAACGAAAATGCTAAGTGACTTCTATTAGGTCTTCCAAAATACCTATCTTTATTTTGTATGAGAAACAGTGGGGATCGTGCCTATTCCCAAAATACCCACTTAAACAAGTAATGCTGGATCTGAGAATACGACCCTGCCCCCCACCCCCACCCTTTTAAGTGGGTGTGTTAATTCTACTGTGCAATAACCTCTGAACACTCATCTCTGTGTTCCATAATTATCCCAGCCCCCACAAGCTGTCTTCCTAGGAATCAGTGACAGCTCTGAGCCAGTATCCAGCATTTCCCAGGTTTGTTTCCATTTCCTCAGTGCTTAGGTATTCAGTTAACAACTGCCAGGCACTGTAGAAAGGAGAAGGCAAAAGGTTCAGTGTGCCTCTGTGGTGTTAACCAGGATGTTTCCTTAGAGACACTGGCCTCCCCTTCACTGGGTGATGCTGGGTCTGTGAACTCCAAATTCTCTAGCACATTGGCTCCAGTGAGGTCTCTGCTCACCAGACCTAGAATAGCTTTGGTTAAATAAATCAAGACACACCTTAATTGGCTGTCTGTCTATTTCATTCCTGGGGACCCCATGATTAATTAACCACAGTCAGAAATTCCTGCTACTGAAGCCATTTCCGGGTCCCCGAGTGTAGCATCTGGCTATTAAAACAATACCCACTTTGCTTCAGACTATTAACAGTCATCACCTGGGCCAGGCCTCAGCTGGGCTTGCACAGCCCCACTGAGACCAGGAATACCATTTTTATTACGGCTCCCTCTCCATGATTCCCAGTTCAGGAAAAGGCGAGCCAGTAGAGCACTTTAAATATTTGGGTTTTTCCTTTTTCTCTCTGTTTTTCTTGGCAGGTGAAAGAAGTGTTCATGGCCCTGGCAGGGTATAGGGGTGAGACACATGATGCGTTTAACCAGCCTTCTCATCTCCCAAAGTCTTTAAATTCTTTCCTCTACATTTTGTCAAGGACGCTCTGGCCTTTTGTTTCATCAAATTAAGCCAATGGTGGGTTCCCACTTGTTTTAGCCAACCTAGAAAGCTTTTTACTAAAGCCAACTTTCTGAGCTATCACACTGACTGCAGTAAGTCTTATGAACGAACATAACGAATAGAGCTCATTTGTGTTCCCAGAGAAAGTTTAGATTTCTAGCATTGCTGCCCACTAAAATAATATGGATAGTTTATGAAACATGACGCCTATTACAAGTGCCACCTCTCCCAGACAAAATCAGTGGCTCTGGGGTTAGATTGAGCATCTTCAGTTTTGCAGATCTGCCCGAGTGATTTTCATCCACAGTGAGGTTGAGGTTGAAATCCTACTTGTATAGCAGTTGCCATTCACTCCTAAGGTTGTTTCCGATACCACTCACACACTATGCTAACAGTATACATTGCATTGTAGATCCATCTGAGAGCTATTACTGAGATCAGCCTCATAAACAACATTTCCCTCTGTGCCCCCCAACCCTTCAATTTTCCAAGAATTTGGAAGCTTACACACTTAAATGGATTATTCATATCGTCATAGTTATACTGTATGACAGTGCCAAGCTCAGAGTAAACAAGGTAACATCGGCCTGCATTTCCTTTATACTTACATTTAACTGCCTGGGGAGGGTTTCTTGCCTTTGGAGCTGCTGCCATGTGTGGCTAGCCCACTCTTTGTGCTGACTCTCTCTATCCATTAGTAGCCCTCATCTCTTGTTGTAACTGCCCAAAATGAATCTAGACATTGCTAAGTATTTCCTGGGGGAGAGGTCAATATTGCCCTAAAATTGGCTTATGATATTTAATTTTTAAAAATTTGTTGTCAGGGTCTCACTATGTAGTCCTGGTTGGCCTGGAACTTGCTATGTAGATCAGACTGGTCTCAAACTTACAGAGATCCACTTACCTCTGCTTCCTAAGTGCTAGGATTGAAGATGTGTGCCACCGTTCCTGCTAAGAACTTATATTTTAACAAGTCACATATTAAATGTATTCAACTTCCCTCTACTGTTTCTAATCTTGGATGTTTAAATCTTTTCAATACTTTACCAATCATGAAAACTCCCTTTCCCGGGGATGATATATACCCTTCTACAATTAATCTGTTCACATCAGGATTTCAACAGTGTTTTATGCTGCTCTGAGGGGTTGTGCTTAAGTCTCTCATAGGCTGAAACAGTCCATTCTGCCTTTCCATCCTATGCCATTTACTGATGAAGAAATTGAGCCCATTGTTCAACTGTTTCATTGATACCTGGGTTGCCAAAGTTATGTAACTTGTTTCTCTGTCCCCAAGTTTCCTGTAAACTGGACGTTACATCCTCAAACCTGAGTAGATTCAGGCCAAACACCATCCCTTGGCACATCAGCTGGTACATATTGGATGGTGTCCCATTTCTAGTTATAGGTGATTTCACTATTATGAGGCTGATAGTGTGACATCTTGGGAATACCTGTCCCACCACAGCCTTTCAATCAATAGTTTCAGCACCTGTTAATGCTTGGTGCCAACTCTCCTTCGGGAGCTGTGATGTTATCATTTTCTGGAGGTCCATTTTTGATACAAACTATTTCATGTAGGCTCTAAAAGAGATAAATACAAACCTGTCGGTTGGGGCTAGAAGGATAAATTTGGAAGTTGTTCACATACGGGTAGCATTTAACACCATCATTAAATGTAATTACTGCTCTCCCTTCCTCCACCTTCATCACAGTTAGCACTGCACGGAGGAGCTGGAAGTGTTGGGAAGGAAGGCACAGCTACCTCTCTACGTCACCCTCATAGCTTTGTCATCAAGTTGGCTTCCAGTGTGAGAACTGTCCCCGCTGAACTTACTGCCTCCGCTCGAATGTTTTCTTCTAGTTAAATCTGTTAGATAAATTCCCAGATTAAAACACTTGAGGGACCATAGAATGCATGCTTAGCAGGCAAGGGAGTCTAGGTTCAACGTTTAGAACCACCACCAACAACGACAACAAAATCTTCTTCTTTGTGTATTTCATTTTTGAGATTATAACTTGATTGTAATATTTCTCTCTTCCATTTCCTCCCTTCAAACCCTCTCATACACTATGAAGCATGATCTTAATTAGTCTTAACAATAAAAACCCGGAATCAGATATTGAGGGTGAAAGCTGAAAGATCAGAGAAGCAGAGCAGCAGCCACTTGAGACATATTACCTCTAGGAATCCTCAGATCGAAGTGGGGGTGGGGGGGACAAGATACTGTCTCCACCAGCCTTATACTCCTGTCTCTGCCTCCCTAGCCCTGGGATCAAAGGCATGCACCACCACCACCACCTGGCTCTGTTTCTCTTTTAGACTGGTGCAATCTCGTGTAGCCTAGAGTGGCCTTCAACTCCTGATCTTCCTGCTTCCTCCTCCCAAGTGCTGGGATTCAATGTGTGTGCCACCACTGCCTGGCCCCTATGGTTAACTAGTGGCTAGGTCCGCCCTCTGATCTCCAGGCAAGCTTTATTTGTCAGAACACAAACAAAATATCATGCACTACTACCTTCCCATTTCTTGCTCTCCTTCAAATTCATGGCCTTTTTTTTTTTAAATTGATACAAAACCATCTTCCCCACTTGTCCCATTTTCTACAGTCACCACATGAGTCTCTTTCTATGTGACTCTTTTCTACCCACCTAACCTTAAATCTTACCTTCTTACCTGTCATTGTCTACTTGATACAAACCTAGAGTCACCTGGAAAGAGGAAGTCACATCTAAAGAATTCTCTGGATCACAGTGGCATGTGGCCATGTCTGTGTAGCATTTTCTTAATTGCTAATTGACACAGAGGAGTCCAGCCAACTGTGGGTAGTGCCAGCTCTGGGCAGGTGGGCCTGGGCTGTATTAGAAAGGGAGCTGAGGAAGTCATAGGGAGCAAGCCAGTAAGCAGCATTTCCTACATAGTCCCTGCTTCTGTTCCTGCCTGGAGCTCCTGCCTTGCTTTCCCTCAATGATGAATTGTAATATGTCAGCCAAATAGACCTTTTACTCTCTTAGGTTGCTTTTGGTCACAATGTTTACCACAGCAACAGAAAGCAAATGGCACCTGATGGCAGGTTCCCCAAACTTTCCAAACCACTTAGTGCTGTTGTAACTTTTATTCAGCATCTTTTGGAAGGGCTTATTTGATGAATACCCTACCCATATTCTACGTCTGAGCTACAGGAAATGCACCTATGAAATATTTCTGGACCACCAATTAAATATCCTGCTTTCCATGTAGTTGTGTACATGTTACAAAATGTGACCCTAATGCAATGCTTTACAAAGTGAGCACAGAAATGATCATTGACTGCTTTCTCAGTTAATAACCCTTGTATAGTTAAGTATTGTTCTACAAAATTATAAACTAGAATATTCATGAGCTGTTAACCAAATGCTCTGGTTCTTCTAAGCACACAGGACTTATATATGTTGAGGTTCCCTTGAAGGAAGGAGTGGCCCTGGTATTCATTATGGCTAATGAAGTATAAGCAGGAATGACTTTCTAGAGGCCATTAGACCCAATACTTGATTTATTTCTTCCTTCTTTTTCCCTTATGGAGGTCTGGGTTGCAATGGAGTCTTTATCAGCCAGGGTCTCTGTGCCAAGAACATGTCAACTTGTTGGAATGTAGAATGAGTAAGAAATAAATGCTGCTTGTATGAAACCCTAAGTTTGGGGATTGTTTGTCAGCACAGCACAGTGAAGCCAATCCTAGCTGGCGTGCCCAGGAGATGGGGATGGGGGCAAGGGCTGAGGATTGCAGTGAGGCTGAAAGCCAAGCCAAGCTGCTGGGGAGTCAGTTACATCCCTACAGAGCAGGGCTTCCCACTCAGGCACATTTAGTGTTTGAGAACTCTCTAAAGAGGGTTCGTCATATGAGTACAGCATGTCTAGCAATGTCCTGGCTTCCAGGACAGAGACATCAGTGGTATTCACATACACACAAGTCGTGACAGGGAAGCACCTCCAACCACTGCTATCTATCTTTTGGGGAGGAGTCAGCATTACCTCACAGTTGTTGGTTCTAAACTTCACTCACACTGCTGTAGATCTTAAGCGGAAATATCTCTATGTCATTATGACTCTCCCAGAGTGACAGATCTCAGGTTTGTCTCCTCCTGGCCACAGAGCTCCATTATGACCACTCCTCTTAGTCAGACCACTCCAGAAGCATTAGTTAGAATTGGCTCGGCTGTCTGTTTCTTGTGGTTTGCATTTACTACCCTAGGGTAGGATGGCTATGTTTTTTAATCTTGTGAAAGTTTTAATATATATCCTTCCCAAGAAAGTAGGTGTTCTGCGAGGTTTCTAATCAGCCATGTCTGCAAGGACTCCAGAGCTGCCATACCTCTGGGAAGGGGGGAGGACTCCAGAGCTGCTATGTCTCTGGGAAGGGGAAAGGACTCCAGAGCTGTTATGTCTCTGGGAAGCGGGGAGGACTCCAGAGCTGTTATGTCTCTGGGAAGGGGGAGGACTCCAGAGCTGTTATGTCTCTGGGAAGCGGGGAGGACTCCAGAGCTGCTATGCCTCTGGGAAACGGGGAGGACTCCAGAGCTGTTATGTCTCTGGGAAGAGGGGAGGACTCCAGAGCTGCCATGCCTCTGGGAAGCGGGGAGGACTCCAGAGCTGCCATGCCTCTGGGAAGGGGGGAGGACTCCAGAGCTGCTATGTCTCTGGGAAGGGGGGAGGACTCCAGAGCTGCCATGCCTCTGGGAAGGGGGGAGGACTCCAGAGCTGCTATGTCTCTGGGAAGGGGGGAGGACTCCAGAGCTGTTATGTCTCTGGGAAGGGGGGAGGACTCCAGAGCTGCTATGTCTCTGGGAAGGGGGAAGGACTCCAGAGCTGTTATGTCTCTGGGAAGAGGGGAGGACTCCAGAGCTGTTATGTCTCTGGGTAGCGGGGAGGACTCCAGAGCTGTTATGTCTCTGGGAAGCGGGGAGGACTCCAGAGCTGCTATGTCTCTGGGAAGGGGGGAGGACTCCAGAGCTGCTATGTCTCTGGGAAGGAGGAGGACTCCAGAGTTGCTATGCCTCTGGGAAGCGGAATGGCTTCAGTGCTTCACAGTAACTTTTCTGTGAACAAGTGAAGAAAGAAAAATCTTTACACCTTTAATGTTAAAGTTTTGTACACATCTAGTAGGAAACTCACTGAATTTATAAGATTAGCAAAATAGTAAAGATTTTAAATACTTTGATGCTGATCTACCCGAGGCACACGGAGACTTGGTTACACCACAAGAGACAAAGAACACTGTTGGCACAACCCTCTTTTCAGATCTCTTAAACAATAAAACATGCTAACATTTTGATCCATGAAAGTCATCCATGTGCCTGCTGCTTGAAAGATTTAGAAAATTCTTCCCTCCTCACCAGAAAAGAGCAGTGAGGAAACCACCCAGAGACAAGGGTAAATACAGGGGTGGGGGTAAGGGGCCTCCATACCCTCTCAGAGCACCGGTCACCCAGTCAGAGCTACAGAGAAAGCCTAACCCCAACCTGAGGTCCTCAGACACCCGAGACTGCGGCTGGCAGACAGGAGCAGAGGGGTCTCATCTGGGGAATTTCACCCTCCAGTAGTAGGACATAGTGACTAAAATAGCTTGAATTTCCGAGATCATCAGACTAGCAGCTACCCTTCATTCCCCATCACCTGCCTATGAAAAGCCTGCTCAAGTTATGGAGAAACCACATTTACCTCAAGTTGGAAAAAATATTGACTGATAATTTAAATGCTTTCTATTTCATTTTATTTATTTCTTTATAATTTTTAATTAAAAATTTAAATATTTCCTTATTTTTACATGTATACAATGGAATATGACCATAAATGCCCCCAATTTCTCACTCCAACTTCCTTTATATCTCTTCAAACATGTTTCCCTCTGTCTTACTTAAGGTTTCTATTGCTGTGAAGACACCATGACCATGGCAACTCCTATAAAGAAAAATACTTATTTGGGGTGGCTTACAGTTCAGAGGTTTGGTCCATTATCATCACGGAGGGACACAATGGCATGCAGGTATACCAGTGCTGGAGAAGCAGCTGAGAATTCTACATATTGACTCAAAGGCAACAGGAAGTAGACTAAGACACTGGGTGTGGCTTGAGCATATATAAGACCTCAAAGCCCATCCTCAGTGACACACTTTCTCCAACAAGGCCATACCTCCCAATAGTGCCACTCCCTATGAGCTTATGCAGCCAATTACATTCAAACTATCACTCTCTCCCAACTTCCTAGATTTTATTGTTTTATGTTTGTTTTTATAACCCACTAAGTTCAGTTAGTGCTACCCTTACATGCATGTGTGTGGGACCATCCACTGGAGTGTGGGAATCTATAGTGAAATATTATTTTAAGGTATGTTACATTTGTGTATGCTATGGAACATTTGGTTTAATGATGCAAAAATGTGTTGTATTCTTTTATGTTACATTTAACTGTGAAACTGTGTTACTTTGTCTGTCTAAAACACCTGATGGTCTAATAAAGAGCTGAATGGCCAATAGCAAGGCAGGAGAAAGGACAGACAGAGAGAATAAACAGAGGGAGAAATATGAGAGAAAAATATGAAAGAAGGAATGAGAGAACAAGGAGAGGAAGACATCAGGGGCTAGCCACACAGCAAACCATAGAGTAAGAAGTAAAAAAAGGTGTATAGAAATAGAGGAAGATAAAAGCCCAGAGGCAAAAAGTAGATGGGTTAATTTAAGGAAAGCTGTCGAGAAACGTGACAAGCTAAGGCCGGGCATTCATAATTAAGAAAAAGCCTGTGTGTGATTTATTTGGAAGCTTGGTCGTGGGACCCCCAAAGAGCAAAATAGTAAAAACAATCAACAACAGGAATCCAACCAGTGGGCACATCCTCAATAAAGGATGATCTCCCCTTAAGCAACCATCCATGGCCAAAGACTCTTAGTAAGGAGTGGAGCCTGGAGATCACTGAAACCACCTAGGCCAGGATTTTGGCCAGTCTGGTCTTGTGCGGTAACCACAGCTGCTGTGAGATCATTGTGGCAGTAGTCATGTCCAGAAGGCAACATTTCATGGCACTCCTTCCTCTCTTCCAGCTCTAACGTTCTTTCTGCCTTAGATTCCTTGATATTCTGAGCCTTGTTGTGGAGGACTTAATATAGATGTTCTGTCTGGGGTCAAGCAGTCTCTGTTCTCAGGTCTGTGACTGGTGATGCATCTCTCCATAGGCCTCTGTTCACTGCAAAGGACGCCTTTTGGCTCGAGGTTGACAGCGGCCCAGGTCTGTGGGTTTAAATGTAAATATTCAGAAGGCAGTTTGACAGCATGGCCATTTAGCAAGACAAGACAGCAGGTTCTACAAAGGCCCTATGGCCTCCCAAGTCAAGGGCTTTCCAACAGTATTGCAAGTCAGGCAGGAAATCCTAAGTACATTTCTCATTTTAATTTATACTTTTGTACTTATTGTTTAGTTGTTTTACCTTCTTCTCATTTGACTATGCTTTTATGACTATACTTTCTCTATGCCTCTGCACCTACTTTATAATATTCTTTTATGTATAACTCATATACTTTCCTTCTCATTAATATTTCCATTTTCCCTTTCTTTCCTCATTTCACTCCATAATAATTTTTGAGCTCTGGACTAAAACATAAAATCAAATCTAAGTTATATTTTTCCTACTCAGTACACTATTGACACGGTTTCTCAAATTTATCAGTGACAAAAGTGAAGTCTATGAATGTCTTCCCCTGCAGGTTAAAACTGGGACTCCTGTGAAATCACTTCTCTGTTACTTCTATGACTTCAGCAGGCTTCTGCCTAACTAGTAGTGGGAAGAAGAATTCAAGTGAAGAGAGCTCACCAAGAAGACTCACATAAAGCAGAACAAAAATGAACAAGCAGATTTAGAAAACAGAATGCAAAACAAATCTGGAAGACACATCACTTTGCAGCAGACTTGGAAAACACAAGAGATGCACATTTTTCATTATTAACCTTGAAAGTCAGGAAAGCATAAAATAATGTATTTCTAAGCTCTGAAAATAAGTAACTGTCAACCTGTAGTCAGAGTTTTCCTGTGTCCCACCTGGTCCATAGCCACTCAGACCCAAGTAAACACACAGAGGCTTATATTAATTAAAACAGCTCAGCCATTAGCTCAGGCTAACTATGGACTAGCTCTTACACTTAAACTCAGCCCATTTTTGTTAACCTATATGTTGCCACATGTTCTGTGGCTTTACCTGTATGCCATTACATGTTGCTCCCTGGATGGCAGGTTGGCGTCTCCTGACTCAGCCTTCCTCTCCCAGAATTCTCCTTGGCTCTTGTCCCGCCTATACTTCCTGCTTGGCTACTGGCCAATCAGCACTTTATTTATCAACCAATCAGAGCAAGACATTCATAGCATACAAAGAGACATTCCTCCATCATCAACCCAGATCGCTATACCCACAAGTTATCTTTTTAAATTTCAAAACAAGGATATAGTAAGCTATCACTGACAACCAAACCAACACTGCAAAAAACAAGCAAACGAACAAAACACAAACAAAACTGGAAAACTTATGGGGATACTACACACACAATAAGAAGAAGTACAGTGTTTTATTCATGAGAGCACAGGAAAGAATAAGCCTCATGAGAGGAAAAGATCAGGAAAGTAAAGTGATCAATACTTTCTTTACAGTATTGAAAATTATACTGAGATGAAATGAATTAGTTGAAAATTAACTAGGTAGAGCAGAAGTTAAGACTGTTCTGAGGAATGGTTCACCTACCTGTTGTAGAATATTTTAAGATGTGTTACATTTGTTTATGCTGTGGAACATTTGTTTAATGATGCAAATATGTGTTGCATTCTTTTAAGTTGCATTTGTTTAATTCTGTGAAGCTGTGTTACTGTGCCTGTCTAAAACACTTGATGATCTAATAAAGAGCTTAATGGCAAGTAGTGAGGCAGGACAAAGGATAGGTGGAGCTGGCAGGCAGAGAGAATAAAGAGGGAGAAATCTGGAAGGAGCAAGAAGAAAGATCAAAGAAAGAGGGAAAGAAGGAGGAGGATTCAAGGGGCTAGCCACCCAGCTACACAGCCAGCAATGTAGTAAGAAAGAAAGAAAAAAGAATACAGAAATAGAAACAGGTAAAAGTCCAGAGGCAAAAGATATATGGGACAATTTAAGTTAAGAAAAGCTGGTTAGAAACAAGCCAAGCTAAGACTGGGCATTTATAATTAAGAATAAGCCTCTGTGTGTGATTTACTGGGGAGCTGGGTGGCAGACCCCCCAAAAGAATAAAGAGCAAAGGAGTAAAGAAGTAAACAACACCACCTACCTTGCTTTAACTTTGAATGAACTCATTTTGTTGGCCAATGTGGCTGTTAAATTTCTATATTATGCTATGTCTACCCTGTTTTTCATGAGCACAGGACTCTAGAAGAAGTAATTTACAATGTGTCTTCTACCAAATTATGCACATTAAAATTGATAGATATTTTTGGAAACTTGAACAAATTTTAAACATAGAAAGTAACTTTTCCATAATTATAATTTTATATGAAGCAATCTCACTTCTTATGCTATATATAAGTAAATATATTTTATATATAATATTTATATTAACATATATCCATAGACTTTGCATTCACTAGAATAAATATCAACTAAAGAGTCCTAAAAACTTGTATGAGTTCAATCTTTTATTTGTTGTCTGTCCAGTCCTTCTATGGAGTTCCAAGTTACCAAATTTGACTGTCTACATTGGAACACAATGTCTCCTTCTGTGTCCTTTTCATTTCACAACCTCTTTTCCTTTGGGTTAGTTATAAGATTTCAAGAAAAGAGATTAAAATGAATCCTGCTCAGACGGCTATAACCAATTTCATAAAAGCAATTAATGTTTTGATAAATATTTTTAAAGTCCTGTTCATTTAGAATAGTTACTTAGAATATTATCATTTGAAATAACTATACTTCACATGCATGTAAAGTTATTTTAATTTTGAAATGACAACTTAGAATGATTTTTGGATGGCATGTAACTACAAAAGAGATCATCTATATCTGGATTTGTAAGTTTGTATGTTCATCTTATTATTTTACAAATTCTCTATCCATCAATAAAATCCCCCCCCCCCCCCCAAGACGGGGTTTCTCTGTGTAGCTTTGCACCTTTCCTGGAACTCAGTCGGTAGCCCAAGCTGACCTCAAACTCATAGAGATCCACCTGCCTCTGCCTCCCTAGTGCTGGGATTAAAGGCATGCGCCACCACCACCCGGCACAAAGTAATAAAATCTTATGCAAAGACACCTTACTTAAAGTCTTTATTGAGTTCAACTCATACTGTACATGGACTTCATCCTTGGCTGCAGTAATTGGTTCATAACTTTACAACATCATTTCTTGAATTTATTGTCCAATTGAAAATGTAATTCAACCATCATCTCTGTTGTCGACAAAATACTAATAACACTCAACAATGATGTTCTACTTATATTTCACAAAATCATTCTTGAGAAACTGCTAATATAAAATAATATATAGAATACTGGTGAGTGTAAAGAGTTAAACTATCTATAGATGAAAAGTATATATAATTGACTTTAAAATAATTGTCATTCATGTAATACATATTTATATGTAATTATTGCTTTAAAGCCCATTCATTTCTTACAGATTGACTTTTAGAGTTGGAAAGGACCCTAAGGATCATAAAGTGACTTATGTGAGGTGATGCATTTGTCAGATTAATCTACCATGGAAAAAAAATGTTCCAATGGAAACAAAAAGGTAAAGAAAGGGAGCTACAGAAAAGGAAACAAAGGATTTTACACAAGTAACAATCCACTGATGCTGTGGGATGGTCTGTATGTCAAGTGTGTTGCTGATTGGTCAATAAATAAATCACTGATTGACCAGTGGCCAGGCAGGAAGTATAGGTGGGACAAGGAGGAGAATAAAGCTGGGAAGTGGAAGGCTGAGTCAGAGAGACACTGCCAGCCACCATGAGAAACAGCATGTGAAGATGCTGGTAAGCCACGAGCCATGTGGCAAGGTATAGATTTATAGAAATGGATTAATTTAAGCTGTAAGAACAGTTAGCAAGAAGCCTGCCATGGCCATACAGTTTGTAACCAATATAAGTTTCTGTGTTTACTTGGTCGGGTCTGAGCGGCTGTGGGACTGGCAGGTGAGAGAGATTTGTCCTGACTGTGGGCCAGGCAGGAAAACTCTAGCTACACACTGAGCTTTATCAAACTAAGATAAATGAAATCTTAAAAGTCAATGTAACCAGGTTGGTAGAGTTGAAAAAGTTTACTTTATCATCTGAATCCTAGGAAAGTAGTTACTCACAAATTGTGGGAGAATGAGTTGGTGTAAGTTATCAATGTGTAATCTGGTAAAATCTAACAAAATTATAATTTAATATATACTTCATAAAAAATACAGAAATCAACACTAAGAATGCAAACTTAACTTTGTGTGAATTATGCCAATTTTTTAAAGTAGAAAAAGCTAATAAGGTATCTTGAAAATAAATTCCATATTTCTTTAGAGAGCAAGAGATTGATGCATATTTACTGGTATGCAAGAAACTCTTCATCTGTTTTGTAAACAAGTCAAGTATCTGAAATCAGGTTTCTTCACTTGCCATCTATAAGTGCTTCATTGAGTCAGTGGATGAACTCAATTCTGATAACATTTACATTTCTATAAATTTTTGCAATTAACATTACTGTTAAGTAACTTGTGTTACATAGACAGGCAAATAACCCACTATTCTTGAGGAATCAGCTAATTATATATCCTTCCTTTGATCTCTTCAGTGTTGCTCTTTATACAGATCAGTATTTCACATATATTTTATATGCAAATGTAATATGTATGTATATATCTTTCAGACATCTAATCACGTTGTTATAAGCAAACCATTTGTAGCTTATTGGTCATCTGATTATCTCTATTTCTAGAAACTGTTTTAGATCATTTGAAGGGGGAGATTATATTTTCATGTGTGGTACTTGTTCAAAAGAAGATCATTTTTATACTTTTATTGGATATAAATAAATTGCTTTTATTAAGTGTTTTGACTATACATGGCTATCAGAAATAGGATCGCATCTGTCTCTCCACAGATTTGCTAATACTGGCTTTTTATAGTTAAGAGTTTGAAGAATATTAAGACAGTTATTGCTTTTTATCCACAAAGATAGTCAATTTTTTTTCTATTTTGAAACAGAAAAATAGTATAAAATCACTTTAGAATACTGAAACAAATTTTAATTTGTTTTGTTAGTTCAGCATACTATCAAAGCTTTATAAAAATCAGCTATTTTAGTGTTATAGATAATTTATGCTTTACTACTTCTGCCTACAGAGAAAAATATATAATACTAAGTAGAAACCAAGTTATTTAGCAAAGGATTCAATAAAGAGCCAACATAGGATACAACCACATCTTAGTTATTTTTCACTTACTTTCATGTTCCAAAATATAATTTTATTCCTTCCTTACTTTATTCATAGCACATTTCATCACTGTGTATATAGGTGACCTTTTTCCAAAATATAAAATGGGTTATTTTAAATTATTTACTTATTTCTTCAATCAAGGTCTTGGCATGTAGTCTTGTAGGCATCTCCATCATCTTACCACAGACTTTATGTGCTGGATTGTAGGTGTGTCATAATGCCACCTTAAATTGTTTCTTTACTGCTCTCTATGATGCTATGCACTCATCTAATGACTAATCCCTAAGGGAGTTTTGGTGGTTTTCTCTGTCCTTTTATCTTCTCCCTCCTTCCCTTCTTCCCTCCCTCCCTCCCTATTTTTGCTAAGTGCTGTGGTGTGTGCGTGTGCGTGTGTGTGTGTGTGTGTGTGTATGCATGCAAGTGTGCATGTGAGTGAGCATGTGTGCATATATGACTGTGTGTGCATGTGTGCATGTGTGTAGACAGAACTCAGGGTTTGTGTAAGTTCAGTAAGTATCACTGAGACACAGCCTTAGCCCAATCCTTAGTAACAAAATATAAACCTTTGCAACAAAACAAGTATAAATTTGTAAAATATAAATCAGTCCAATGAAAGGAAATACCACCTTGAAATCATGTAAAAAACAGGAAAATGTAATAAAATACTTTTGGAATTACTAATAATCAGTTTTATATTGGATTTCCCATCCCTGTCTTTTTTCCATTTTAGACAGCTTCTCATGTACACCAGGATGATCTTGAATTCAAGAAGTAGCTGAGAAAGATTTTGAATTTCTGAGTCCTGGAATTATAGGTGTGTGTCACCCAGTGTTGTTGACACTAGGCATCAGTCCCTAGATAAGGTAAATGCTCTATCCAATGACAAACAACCCCAGTTCCTTTATATTGAATATTTAGTCTGAAAATTAGTTATGAATATTTTGTATACTATTAGTAATGGTAAGATGAAACTGTTTTAAGTCTTTTGTGATTGTGTTTGTATGCACATGTTTGTGACACAGAGAGAATTTCAGAGTGTAGAAATGGATACAGTACATCTTATAACAATTTTCTCTAAGAATTTTTTTCAGCATTAAAAACTACATCTGTGTATGGGGATGGTCATTATAAGATGACTCATTTATAACAGGCCTCTATGAAACTATGATTGTCTTCTCATCCAGGGACAGCCTCAGTCCCAAAAGCTTCTTGCAACTTTGAGGAAAGGTTAAAAAGGAATTCAACTCCCTAAAATCTGATCCAAATTAAGATGGATTTTTTTCTTACTTTTATAATTAAATTTATCCTTATTTTATGACACACTTTAATTGTTTGGCACTTAATAAATTATATATATTTGGGCAGTGTTGTGCAGGCCTTTAATCCCAGCACTCTGGAATCAGAAACAGGAGGATCTCTGTGAGTTCTAGGACATCAAGGCTACAAAGAAAAATACTGTCTTGAGAAAGAAAGAGAGAAAAAAAGAAATTATACTTATTAATTTAGCTTGTATCTGCTAAGCCAACTGTATCTGGGTTTGGAACCATAAAACCTCAGAACAAATACTCACTTGATTAATTCAAACCTCTTAGCTGCGGCTTCATAATGGATTAAAGGTGTGTGCCACCATCATTTAGTGACTTTATAGTGGAATCAAGTATGAAAATTTATATTAGACAAGTTGAGAGAGATGGCTGTCAAGTTTTAGCTTACAACAGAATCATTCTGATACAACTTAGATTTGCTATACATATGCTTGATTAAAAAAGATTGCTGAAACATCCTGCCAGAATTCACATTTGTTTTCTGTGGGGTGGATGTTCCTAAATCATGCTGACATTGGTCCAGAGACCGTTCTTAGCGACCTAGTGACAAACGGTGCAGCTTGGAAGCATCAGTACTTAAACAATTCACCATGATTATGATGGCTGAAACCCAATGTCAAGGACTGTTGGAGAAATTGCATGGCCTCTGGATAATTTTGATCTGTCGGCTTGAGTTTTCCAAATTAAAAGCGAAGGTTTGCGAACCTCCTTTCTTTGGATACACTTTCTTGGGGCCAGATTGCCTTCTTTTCTGGTATCTTCATATATATATATATATATATATATATATATATATATATATATATATATATATATATATATATATATATATAAAGTTGTAACTATAACTGCTAGTTTTTAATCCCATCAAAGACCTGAGAAGGAATATAATGGTACCTGAGAAATAGAAGATGGATGCAAGCAACTTTCGGGAATCTTGCAAGAATAGACAGAGACAGTTGGCAGCCTGGACAGTCACCTAATGTTTCCTAGCATTGTTGGTGCATTTAAATTGGCTACAGGCCTAGAGTATCTGACAGACCATTTTCAGAAGCAGGAATTCTGAAAGATCTTTTTTTTTTTTTTTTTTTTTTTTGGTTTTTTGAGACAGGGTTTCTCTGTGTAGCTTTGCGCCTTTCCTGGAACTCACTTGGTAGCCCAGGCTGGCCTCTAACTCACAGAGATCCGCCTGGCTCTGCCTCCCGAGTGCTGGGATTAAAGGCGTGCGCCACCACCGCTCGGCCTGAAAGACCATCTTACCCTGTCTTGGCAGAGTTCAGAAGTCACTTTTCCGTGTGTCCTGCTTGTCCAGAAGGACAACACTCGTATTGTCAGCAGTTGAGGCAAGGGCTGCCCCCAAAGTCCATTGTTTCAAGGGCCCTAGTTTCTAAGACTCTTGGATTTTGTCATGTAGTTTTTCCAGAATTTATATATATATATATATATTATATATATATTATATATATATATAATCTTAGATAGAACATATTAACTATTAGATTCAGGTTCTTTAGGATAGGACACCTTTTGGAATGATCTTTGTAACATGCCATTTACCTGTACTCTAGACTTCTCTGGATTTTAGTATGTGTTTCTTGCTTAATATTGTTCGCATTGGTTGTAGTTCCATCTTATCTAGGTCATTAACTCTCTTTGCCCCTGGACAATATTTGATAACCTTTCCTTGTATATAGTCTTGTATTAGGTTAGAACCTTCTTATTTAGACAAAAGGGGGAGATGTAGTGGGACGCCATTCCAACCTTGATCTGGAAGTTCCAAGCCCCATTGAGGCTTCGGTAACTGTCACACTTACAAGGCGGGGCCAAGAGAGGACCCTGAAGACCCAAGATCCGGATGCGTCGTCTCTCTTGGTTCCTGGACCCTGGACGCTGGAGGTAGACCGAGCAGAGTTCTTCAGAGAACACCGCCGGACTGCGCCACACCTTTCCCAGACCCTGTAAACTATCCATTCACTTGTAAGTTACCCCACAAAATAAACCTCCCTTTTAACTGCATGGAGTAGTCTTAATATTTCAACCAATAGGCCAGAAATGGAGAGTTGATGGCAAGTCTCAGGCAAGGCACTCAGTTCAAATACATACCACTCTGGTAGTAATAATAGAACTAGAACTAGAGGAAAGAGGCGAGAAACATGGACACGTGTTTGATGAGGTCAATCCAAACCCTGAAGAAGATGTCAGCGTATAAGAATGTAACAACACATGCCTATTCAGCTAATGTAAGTGAAAAAGAAGAGCTAGAGTGGTCTGTTCTCTCTCTCTACTGATTAAAAACATTCTGTTCCTCACTAGTATTACACCCTCATATATCTACCTATATGCATACCTACATATGCATATATTTATACACATACTAGGAAAAGACCTTCAGTAAATAACTACTGTGGCATCAGAAAATATAATACTACGTGATTGGGCATAGCAAGAACTAAGAGGATGTACACACACACACACACACAGAGAGAGAGAGAGAGAGAGAGAGAGAGAGAGAGAGAGAGAGAGAGAGACAGAGAGAGAGAGACAGAGAGAGACAGAGAGAGAGAGAGACAGACAGACAGACAGACAGACACAGTGACAGAGAGAATGCTTTTCTGAACACACTACCCTCATTTTTTCCCTTTATTACCATTCCCCAAGTAACTACCACCACTAACATATTGTGTGTATTTATGTTAACATCAATACTATAGCAGTAAACAGAATGTCTCAGTCAGTGCTCTATTGATGTGAAGAGATACCATGACCACAGGAACTTTTATAAAAGGAAACATTTAATTGGGGCTGGCTTACAGTTTCTGAGACTTAGTCCATTATCATCAGGGAGCATGGCAGGCAAGCAAGCAGACATGATGCTGGGGAAGTAGCTGAGAGATATATCCCGGTGGAGAGCGGGGAGGGATGGGGTCCTTCTTATTCAAACCAACACACAAAAAATTATGAACCTTCTATTTCTTTTTCTTCAAAATGTTTTATAAGTTTTTCTAAGTTAGGACATCCAGTTTTCCAAAATCATGCATTTAAAGAGTACTATTTTGTGACACACTATACAAAAGAAATCATACCTAAGGTGCCTCAACGAGCTTGAAATTTCAAGTGGTTCCTTATGTAGCTTGTAAGAGATCTCCCCAAATTTAAATCTTGACAATGGTGAAAGAAGTAGTTCCTTGTTTTACTGATGGTCAAATATACTGGGTATTCTCTGCAGTTGATTTTTCCTGTGCTTCTTGTATAAACAGTTGACGGCACAAGGTTTTACCACTCAGTCTAGAATACCTCAGCATAGTGGTTTGACCATTGAATTAGGAAGTCTTTATGTGATATTCTTGTTTTATTTTTTGATACTGGATAGATTTCTTAGCTTAGTGCATTTATTTTTTGGGAAATTCTCATTTAGAAATTTAACCACTAGGAAAATAACTTAGGACTGTTTACCTTAAAAATAAGATGACATTTAGTAATACCTTTTAAAAAACTCCTATTAAGTTAATAATGAGAGTTCAGAGGCAAGGAGTCAACTGTCTTTGGCTACTGTGGATAGTATATTCAACAACAGCAGAGAATGTGATGTACGATTATAGGGAAAAGTATCTTGACAGCAACTCTCCATTCAATATCAAATGTAGCACTTAAACCTTGATTCTAGGCTTCCTCTTCTTCCTAACAGCAAGAAATAAATTTCTGGGGGTTCAGAAGCCACTCAAATTATGGTACTTCTGTGATAGCAGCCTGAGTAGAATAAGACATTTAACAAACAGTTAATGATGAACCAGAGAATACACTAAATGATTAAGCATAGCAATAATTTCAGAAGACAAGAAAAATTCCCATAAAGAGCATTTGAGAAGGATGTTGGAGAAAGGTTAAAGTTTCCACAGGAAAAGCATGGTGATAGGAGAGGTTGAAGTACTAAAAATGGCAAGTCTTAGAGGAAAAGTTATAAAGTACTTGATGAGATTACACATCTTAATGTTGTATGGTCCCACTGTTGAACAGCCTAAACTATATCTCCATCATATAGTGCAGTCTAAACATTCTTAATAACTGAGTTGCATGACTGAACAGATGTTAATTCAGCATGCATTAGAATCATTTGTAGGGTAGTTAAAATACACTAAAGGGACCCTATCATCAGAATTTGAGATTCTTTAGGTTTGAGTTAGGGGTATGTGAAAAACATAGAAATATCTTTACTTCCCATCTTTATGCCTGAGATTCATATAATAAACAGATTAATCAGAATACTGCAGACACTGCTGTGGGATATATGAGAAGCTGGACGTCCACTGCAGCTTTAGCAAGTGGTTGCTGTCATGATGGCCCTGTGGGAGGAGGGGAGCCGGTTACCAACTGAGGCTGGCAGTTCAAGTGGGATGTTGAACTGAGCAGGAGGAGGCATCAGGAGCAGTAATGGGACAATGGATAAGGAAACTCATTTTATCCACTCAGTTACTTTGACAAATAAGTGCCTGATACCAGTGTTTGAGAGACAGACTGGATCCTGATAGAAAAATGTTGCTAAGAAACTGTTTTGACTACCCTCAACCAATTTATCTTCATCATTTACATGGTAGGCAATATCATTTCCAACCCTACTGTGATGATGTGTATGACAGTCTGACGAGCCATGTGAGCACTTTCAAGACTCAAGACTGTTCAAGTCAGAAGTTTCTTCAGAGTTTGGTCTATCTCACTGGGAATCTCACCAGTTTGGCACTGGGTATTTACAAGTGCCAAGTCCATGAGATTGCCATCTACACACGTCTCAGATTTGCTGGTCTTTATTGAGTGCCCTGAAAAAAGGGATTTCAATAGTGGAGGATTACTTTTGTGAATATGAGAAAGCATCACCTAACGCACAAGAATATGGGTCTCTTTGCATCTTGTTTAAGTTCAGTGGCTCTTAAGTATATTCACTCTAAAAACAGTCACTCATGTTTAACAGCACCCAAATGTTCCCATTGCTTCATGGTAAGGAGACAGACCCTAGGTCAATGTACATATTACCACAAACAAACTACAGCACAACTCTTGAGTGAAAATAATGAAGAAAACTTCCAGTACACAGCAAAACAACAAATAAAACCAGACTATCTCTAATCCAAAGAATAGTAGCTGCTAGCCTTGGTGCAGTGGGGAGGGGCTTGGACCTGCCTAGGCTCAGTGTGCCGGGCTCTGCTCCCCATGGGAGACCTTGATTTGGGGGATGTGGGGATGTGGGGTAGCTAGGGAGGGAGGGCTGGAGGGTAGGAGGAGGGAGGAGGGAGGAGGGGGGAATCTGTGGGTAGTAATGTAGAGTGAGTAGAAAATTTCTTAATAAAGAAAAAGGAAAAAAAATAATAGTAGCTGCTAAATCAAGGACCACAGTAGTATCTCTTTTCAATAAATTAAATGGTCAAAAACAAAGCTTTATAAAGTTGTACAAGTTCCTCATGAGTAAACTTGATTTCTTTTGCATTTCACTTCTATTTAGCATGAACTGAAACAAAAATTCTATTACAGACACTTGGAAGATGTAAGAAATTAATGCTGGGTTAAAATTATAGATGATGAAAAACCAGAAAAAAATAGCATGTATATGACAGACAAATACACAAGAAAAAAGCATAAACATTCATTTAATACCATTTACATGGCATAAAAACCTAACAAATTGAGACTCAAAGCAATAATGGAAATCTCTCATTTTTTTATGATACAACATGACTATAATAAAGGGGTATAATATAATGGTTATAAACTGCGACAACTTTAGAAATTCATATGTAGCTTGTCCCTGCATCTCTAGAGACAGGGATATTTTTTTATTCTAGGTACAGAGAGAGCCCTCTGGGCTGAGTGTCTCAGCACCTGGGGCCAGAGACAATTAGATTGATCTAGATTTTGTTGTTTATTCAAATTCTAAGGTGGTATGTTCTGAATCCATCAGAGGGTAAACTTCTGTTTAAGTCGTGGGGTACAGAAGACCACTTCTGAGTTTTAAAAACCCACCAATCCCTGGGCTTGCCCTAAGCTCAGAACTTGAAATCCCATCAATTCCCATGGTGGAAATCTTCATCCTGAAAAACTCCATCTGCAAAGAAACCTGTCTCCTACTCAGTTTCCTGCTGCTTCTCACTCAAGCAGAGGCAGCCACCCTCTTCTGTTTTTCCCAATAAATCTCTTGTGTGCGGTTTGTTGTGTGGTATGAGTTTGAGGTATTCCTTGATGCTTGACTGACAGGATACCTTTCTCCTCACAGCTGTAACACTTATATTAGGGAAATCTTTCCCCTCAGAGCTGTAACACATAAGTTGTACAAGTTTTTTAGTGCTGACACTGCTGCAATCTGAGTTCCATTTTGAGGAAGTCTTAGCACAGTGGTTCTCAACCAGTGGGTCGTGACCCCTTCGGCAACCCTCTATCTCCAAAAATATTCACACTTCGATTCATGACAGTAGCAAAACTACAGTTATGAAGTGGCTACAAAAATAATTATGTGGTTGGGGGTCACCACAACATGAGGACCTATATTAAAGGGTCACAATATTAGGAAAGTTGAGAACCACCATTTTTGTGTAACCTAATCTAACCACAGTTGTAGCTATTCTTGTTTTCTCTAAGCATCCAGAATATTGTGACAAATTATATCAAACTATAAATCTTTAAAAATCCAATCTACAGAGAGGGCAAAAAGGATACAAAAGAGGAATATCTTATTTATCTTTGCACAATCTTTGGCGTATTACAGTGATATCTTAAAAATAATGTCAACAGTGACTCACTGTAATACCAAATTATTGTATGGTAAATATTAGCAAATTTCTTAAAACAACACTTAGTAAAAGGGAATGAGTAAAAAAAAAAAATTCCTAAATTAGCAAAATGTATAGGAAAGTTTGTCAGAGAAAAAGTTCACCAAGTCCATCTTCAGTCTCTTATGTTTTTGCTGTATTTGAGAGTGCACGGCATCAGAACTGATTCAGGGTTAAATTGAATCTCCCTCAACTGACATGCAGGTCCTTCAAATACATATATCTGATTAAACACAATATGCCACTCACTACACCCAGCATACAATATACATGATGAATGTACTACCATTTATTTACACATGCAGTTGGTTGAGGGGTATATCGGCAGTATGTGGAGACCGATTCTAGAGCTAACACAAGAACAGGAGAGACTCAGGTTCAGGGTAAAGGCTGTATGCTATGTGAGCACTGTAGGAGCTTTCTCGGGGGAGGAAGACTGCCCTGGAGTTGCAGCAGTCTTCCATAAAACCAACAAGAGGGTTTTCTCGTGTTTTTGTTTTTCTTACAGTCAAGGCCAGAATAATTTGCATCAGTCAGACCCGTGGCCTTGAGAGTGAGCTTCCATCCCCTGCGTCTTTGGACCAGCTGACCCAGCTGAACTGGACTCTTCCCGCCAATGCCGGTTCCCGCCCCCTCCCGCCGCAGACTGCGCATGTGCGGCGGCCATTCCTGCGCGCCATGGCAGAGACTGAAGCTAACCTGTTGCGCCACTTCCCGCTGCTGCTTCCTCAGAACCGGGAGAAAACCGTGTATGAGGGATTCATTTCGGCTCAGGTACCCTGCGGGGTCATTCTCTCGCGCCTGAGCCTGTCACTCGCGGCGCAGCCTTAGCCGGCCGCCGTGGCTGACTCCGGGCCAGCCGGGCCGAGACTCGCGCCGAGGCACTGCGCTTGCGCGGCCGCTGTGGGCGGTGCCGGCGCCTGCGGGAGGGCGGGGCGGCTGGCAGGTGGCTGGCCTGAGGTTGACAGTGGGGTGCAGCTTTGCAGATCCTAACAGCAGGGGGGTCAGTTTCCTGGCGGAGCCCCTCCCCGGGTTCTGTTACTGCACTCACAGGGCTTTGAAATTCACAGAGCACTCTGGATTCAAATTAAAAACAATCCAAACCCCACCATTTTATAGTTGAAATCAAATCCTGGGAAATGTAGAGAGGCTAAGTACCTTGGCGGTGATAGCATTAGATACTTCCGAAGCTCTGGCTGTTTAAAAAAAAATCTCATTTCCCGCCTCTCCATGGTATAACAAATTAAGTTAGTTTAGAATTTCGAGTTTGGACTTGTCCTCTAAATATTAAACTCGAGTGTGTAAGTTTCCATCAGTGACAGGAGTCATTAATTACCATGTGTGTTGCGGTCTCCTTAATGCACAGTCTCTAGCATACTGAGCACATTATCAAGTCTGCTTCAGAGTGAGACTTTTCCTCATCCCTAAGCATTACTGGGAGTTAAGAAAACGTTGTATGACGAGGGAACACACAGGAAGCTTGGGCTTCATTATGTGTTTTCAAAACCATGTGAACATCTCAAAAAAGAGAGGTTATATTTTATTAACGTAGAAGGAAAATGTATTTTATCTACCTCTTCTTGCTTAACTGTTGAAATATCCAGTTAAAATGTTTTTCACTTTCACGGAGACAGACATTCAGAAAAGCTGAAGTTTTCTTATGTGTGAGGTGTTGGAGGTTGAACTATTCACATACCAGGCAAGGTCTAGATAGGACAGACAGAATACTTGTGTGTTTCTGCAGTAGCACTCTAAGAAACAATTACAGCCATCAGATTCCCCTGGAAGCAAATCAGCCTTTGCTGGAGGTTATTTCTAATTTTTGTATTTCTTTAAGTCTTGAATACTATCTAAAAACTGTCCAGCACAACTAGTTTTATCCAGAGCGTGATTGTGGTTGGTCCTGTACACACATTTCCCTTGCCTTTTGAGATTAAATCATAGACATAGTTCTTGCTTCTTCATCTCTAAATAATTTAGCATTTATTTCATAAAAAAACAAGGGTCCACTCAAACCTAACTTCAGTACAGTTACTAAAACTGCTCTCTGGTATAATTTTCACGGGTGTATTTAATGATCTTATCTCTTATTTTGGAGAAGTTTTTAGTTTGTTTTTATTAACTTGAATTTTTATTTTTAAGCCTTCAGTTTATTAGGTTTGATATTTTCTCACCATTAAATTCTGGTAATGCATTGGGGCAGGAGCACTCAGAAGAGTGCTGTGTTCCCCTTGAGACATACAAAGTCACCTGCTCCCAGGGTTGATGTTGATAACATCAATCTCCAGATTAGAGTGACTTCTGCCAGGTTTTCTTTTGGAATTAACAGGTACTTCTTGGTGAGCTCTTTGGGCCATTACACATCCACACATACACATACCACAGCGTTCCGGTTCTTGACTCCAGGCTCCAGTCGGTTAGTAATAGTGGTTGATGCCCAGTGATTGTTTCCCAGCACTCTCCTGCCACCTCTCCACCACTCGTGCCTTCTACTCTAAGGAATAGCTGTCGGATCTTAGTTCTTTTTGACCGACTGTGGGATTGTGACTGTCACCTCCTCTATTTTGTTTGCACTGTCCCAAAGGAGCCAGGACAGCACATTTTCTGTTTATAGGTTTCTAAGGTGTTGCGTTTGGCACTGCGTTTTCCTCATCTTGCTGTTTTCAAAGTATTGCCTAGATGCTTACATATAGTGTTTGATCACTATTTTCTGGAGCTTACATAATTTCTACTTGTAGTTCTTCATTCAGGTTTAGTTAAGTAGAAACATTTCTAAATTTTCTACTTTCAGTCATTGTTACAACTTTTAGTTTTGCTGTACCACAATTAACATTACGTATAAAATATTTACCTGTGGAACTTATGGATGGATACATTTTTTTTGTGCCTTAGCAATCAATTTATATGTGAATGAATTATTTGTGACTAGAATGAAAGGTGTTTTCTCTATTATTAGGCTCTGAGTGAGCTTTGGTAGATTGCGTTAGTCAAGGAATTAATTTCATCCAGGTTTCTGAATTTATGGGCTTAAATTATTTATAATACTTCCTTTTTTTCTCCTCTCTCTCTCTCTCTCTCTCTCTCTCTCTCTCTCTCTCTCTCTCTCTCTCTCTGTGCCTGTGTGTAGGAGGTCAGAGGTTTACATTGGATGTTTGCTTCAATAGCTCTTCACATTACTTATTACGGTAGGGTCTCTTGCTGAACATGGACTTGCCAATTCCAGGTAGTGTCATTAGCCATCATGTCCCTGAGGCCCTTTGGTTTTCCTGGGGAGAACTGAGATTGTAGACAGCTTCTATCTGGGTTCTCCGGACTCCACCTTCAGTCCTCAGACTCCTAGTGCCTGTCACTCTTTCAGTCGATACCTCAGGGCTGTGCTGCTGACCTTGTACTGATTAGCTCTTACTGCTTCATGTTTCCAAACAAAATGACGAACTAATTATCCATTTCTGCAGATCAGGGATTTGGAGGCACCTTGGTGGGTGAGTCCTGAGCCGGGAGGATCTCCTATGAACTTCCAATAAAGATAAGCCAGACTTTGACTGTCTCAAAGTTAGATAGTGGCAGAGAAGCTGCTTGCAAGATTATTATTCACATAGCTATTGGCCAGAGGTCTCAGTTCTTGATCTCATAATGTGTGTGAGTGCCACCATAAGATAGCGGCTAGTTCCCCCTCAATTCTAGAATCCATGCTGTTTTTGGATTTGTGTCTCTTGGTTTTTCTCCCCATTATGGGCCTTACTTTTCTTCTTCGACTATCTAATGTGCTTTGTTAGTGTGCCTTCCATGAATGTTTTTTGTAAGCGGTAGTTATTACTTGAGGAGAGTCCAACTGCTTTAAGATTTCCTTTTATTTTTGTTAAACATGAGCAGAGATTAATTTGGCTGTACCAGTGAAGCAATACTTTTCTGGTACTGTATGTAATGGCTCTTATATTACAAGGATTTCTACTTTGGCTGGTTGGATTATACCAGGATTGAACAAGCTGGAAGATTCCTTTGTAGACTAGGCTGGGGAGTTAGTTCTGTGGTAGAACCTGTGCTAGTGTGTGTGAATCCATGGGTTCCGCCCTCAGCTTCCTCCTTCCAAAACAAGACTGGTTTGCATGCTCTATGTCTCCTAGCTTTCAGTACTTTCCTTAAAACCTCATTTTTAATTTTTTCCTTCAAAATTACATTTTTTTGTGTGTGTGTATGTGCATTTGTGTGTGTACATGGATGTGTGTGTATGTGCATATGTGTTTATGTGCATGTGTGTGTATGTGCATGTATGCAGGTACATGCATGCTACAGTGTGTAATCTGAAGGTCAGCGGATTAAGAGGAAGATGGTTCACTCTTTCAGCATATGAGTCACGGGAAGGGACTCACTCCGGCTTGATGAGTTATCTGTCTGGCCCCTTCTCCTTATTTTGAAATTCTGATATTGTTTTCAGACTGTATTATTATGACTCATTTTTTCTCATGTATTTGTGCCCATTTTAGTGTGGTGACTTTCAGAAAGTGGAGTTAGGTTGTGATTGTAAATATCCTCTCAGTGTCTACTGTGGCGTGTGGATTGGACTTTCTCTGGTGCTTTCTGCTCCATCCTTATTTTTTCATGGTCATATGGCATTTTTCTTGCTTTTACTCCACTGTTAAGAACTTTTGTTTTACTCTGTTCTTCCTTTTCATGTTTAAACTTATTCTCTCATCTGAACGTCCTTGTGATTTGTTTAATTTCTTCTCTGAGTTTAGTCAGTGAGTCCATCGCTTCTTTCAGTTTCTGGTCTTGGCTTTTAGACATCTTGTTCTTAAAATGTTCATTTCCTGACACTGTAGTCCTTCTTCTAATTAGTGTGTTCATGGGTTCTGTTCTCCTGGGGTCCGAATCACCTGAGACACTTTGCTTCTCACTCTCTGTCTATCACAACACCTTTGGATTGGAGACACAGATCCTTGAGTTTGTGAGTGCTTTGGTGTTTGCAATAGTTTGTGAAATTTCTGATTCAAGAATGCCCTCTTTTGTTGGTGAAGGAAAGTGCAGTTTACTTGATGAATTATTTTTTGGGGGAGTGCTGATAAGTGGTGGGCTGTTAGTCTTGTCCTAAAAACTTAAGTTTCTCACTGTTATCTTTTCTTTCTGTTGTGCAGTTTCCAAAGGGTGTTTCTGCCCAATCTTTTTCCTGCTCTGAAATGTTTTCAGACATCCCCTTGACTCTTTCTTTTTTTCCTTTTTTAAAATAGTACCTCACTGTGTGCCCAGGCAAGCCTCAAACTTATGGTCCTCCTCTGTCACCTTTCTGAGTGCTGAGAGCACAGCACACGGCTGCCCTTGCCGTCTCTCCTGGAGTATTTGGTTCATATTAGGTCTCTTATTTATTGTTGCTCTGTTCTCCCAGAATTCTTGGTAATTACTTCTGCACTTAACACCAACCCCATCATTCTTTCTTCTGTGTTTTTTTTTATTTGATAATACTTCAAATGCTCATTGCTGTTGGAATCCCAGAAGAATCTCTACTCAAAAGTGATTCTCCTCCTTCCTACAAGTAATTACAAAGTTATTGTGTTCTCTGACTTCTGGTTGCAAACATGGAAATTTTGACTTTTTTTTTTTCTTTTTCTTTTTTCTTTTTTTTTTTTTGCTTAGATTATTAATCACTGTAGTTTTTTGATATGGCGTGTCAGGACATTCAGGTTTACACAGCTCTGTACTTTTATTGTCTGGAAGCTTGAAAAATCTGCGTTTTGAGAAAGAATAATACTATTTAGTTGCTTTAAGTATAGAAAATCTAGTTTTGTATATTTTCTTGGAAAAGTCAAGTATTGGCCCATTTGACCTTTTACAATGTCTGGATCTCCCAAATCTGGGACTTTGAATTTTTTTCTTTCAGGTAAAGTAGAATTGCTTTTACTGCGTTCATGTACACTGTGTATTTCATATCGTTCTTAGACCTGTGTGTGGGGTGTCTATGAAGTTAGGCTAAAGTTACTACATAATACCTTTTAGTGCTTTAATGAAATAGTGAATTATTGTTACTTGACCTTTTGAAAAGGTCAGTAGTACATTTTGTTTCATTTTTTTAAAGGACATTTAAATGTAATGAAAGTCAGAACTGTAATATTACCATGAAAGTAAAGGTTATGGGGTACATTTAATTGTGTTCCTCTGTTTTTGAATCTGCTTTGAGGGAGTCTGCTAAAATTCCACATGGTAATTGTTTTTCAAGCATTTTATTACTCTTTTCATTTTATATTGTTGGAGTAAAAGATTACATTTCTGTTTGTCTTCTACTTGTTTTTGCTCAGATTTCTCTTGTATCATCCTATTTAAGCTACAGAGTTTAAACCGCTTACCTAGCTGCTTTTGAAAGAAAGTAAAACCAATATATTTTTTCAAAGAACACAATTTCCTTTCTGTAGACTTTGGAGAAAATTTTTGTATAAATAGTGAATATTTAGACTTAAAAAGTTAATGTACTACTTATTTTATTTATTGAAAGTTAACTATATAAATTGTTTCAGGGTGCGTGTGTGTGCGCGTGCGTGCGTGCGTGCGTGCGTGCGCGTTTGTGTGTGTGTGTGTATGTGTGTGTGTGTGTGTATGCTGATGTATACACCTGCTTTGGTGTGTATATGTGTAGGTTGCAGAGGACTTTGGCTGTCTTGTTCTGCCATTCTCTGCTGTTTTAAGACATGGTCTCTTATTAAACTTGGAGCTAGGCTAGAGGCCAGCAAGCCCCAAGATCCTCCTGCCTCCACAGACACCCTACTGGGGTTACAGGCTTTTTATGCGGGTGCTGGGATTTGAACTTAGATCTTCATGCTTGCGCAGCAAGCTGCTTACCTGCTGAGACATCTCTCTAGTCCCTATAACTGTCTGTTATGTCTAAACACTGAGGCTATATAACTTGTTTTCATTTTATTAAAACTTAGAAATTGCAAACTTAAAATCTGAATATATTATATATTCTTATTTTATATTGTCATTTTTTTCTTCCTCATCCATAGCAACTTGAAGCAATATTCTTTTTGATAAATTTATACTTTAAGAAATAAATTTTTGCATGTTTCCTAACAATTTCATTGTATCTCTTTTCCTTGTGTCTTTTTCTTTAAAAATCCAGTCCTGCTGAGCAGTGGTGGCACACACCTTTAATCCCAGCACTTGAGAGGCAGAGGCAGGTGGATCTCTGTGAGTTCGAGGCCAGCTTGGTCTACAGAGAGAGTTCCAGGACAGGCTCCAAAACTACACAGAGAAGCCCTGTCTTGAAAAACAAACAAACAACAAAAAAAAATTACTGGCCCTATCTAAATGATGCGTAATTTCCTATATATATATATATATATGTATATGTATACACATATATGTATACACTCTTTTGCTTATATTTTTCAAGTATAAAAATTTAGCTAAACTTGGTATCTTTTATAAATATAGGACAATATGTTTTGTGTGACATTAACTTTTTGGCATTAAGTGAAAGAAGTAAATTTGCACTTTTCTTTTCCACAGGGAAGTGACTTTCACCTCAGAATAGTGCTGCCTAAAGATCTGCAACTGAAGAAGGCAAGGTGATGTGGTATTTGCCTGTATACATGTGTTAGTGGAATAGGTGGCCTGATACCAGATAGTTCTGCTGAGTTTATCAACATAGTGCCAATATCCCCAAAACATTTCTGATTCTTCAAACCAGTTTGTCATTTGCAAATCACTGTTAGTTTTCAGAGTTAACACATCAATTGTCTATTTGTTTTTATTGAAAGCAGTAAACAACAATTGTGTATACTTCTCTAACAAGTTCTGAGTAGAAATTTAAGGGAGCAATGTGAAGGATTAGAAAACTTCCACAGCTTTTCAGTGATACTTACTGCACACACATAGTCTTATACTTTGGGAAGACCCATTCTGTCATCTCAGTCCTGGTATGCAGTGTGAGGAAAACTGACTGTCACAGAAATAGCTCTTCAGAAGGTAGGGCACAAATACCAGTTCTACCTTCAGTGTCTATGAGTAAAGAAAAAGAAACCAGAGCTATTTAAGAGTAGAAACACAAGGATTTTATGACTGATCATAAGTAGAGGTTGTGTTGGGTTTTTAGTGAATGGGTGAGGAAAAAGGAAATTGAAAATTATAAAATTCTCTGTAAAAGATACATGGATATGGAAGGAAGAGTCATGGAATTCTGAAGTTGATATGTACTTAAGCAGCTTAATTCATTGAGGAGAAAAATATAGCAAGGATAAGCTAGGGGACACCACAGTAAAGGTATCATTAATAAGAGACCATATTGGTAGCAAGGGATGGGAAGCATGTTGGTGGAAATGCTCCTGATGGGGGGGACATTTGCAAAGACCACTTTGCTACTAAGAGAGAAGGTGGGGTGGGGATGGAGTTTAACACACAGTAGAGGGAGTGGTGGTGGAGAAAACCCAGATTTCATTTATTTATTTGTTTTTACTTACTTACTTATTTGTTTATTTTTTGTTTTTCAAGACAGGGTTCCTCTGTGTAGCCTTGGCTGCCCTGGAACTCCCTCTGTAGATCAGGCTGACCTCCAATGTTGTTTTAATTTCAGCACAGTGATTGCACCTTAATCTAATGGTACTTCAGCCAGCAATTGCAACTCCGCAGTTACTGGCCTGCTTCTCTACAGCAGCCCAGCTGCTCAGGCCACAACCTGGCGGGAAGTCTGTTCCCACAGGCACAGGCCCTGTCTTTGCCATTAAAGGTAGCTTTAACTAAATCTATCATTCTATTTATAAATAAGACTCAAGATTTAAATGCTGGGGTGAGAAGCTGAGTAGCAACTAGCCAACCCTCTGTCCTTGCTGGTGTCTCCAAAATACCCGTGCTTCCACTCAGCCAAACCAGAAAAGGCTATGCCACTCTAAAGCCCTCCCTGCTATTTCTTGTGTCTCTCTATCTCTTCTGGATGCCTTCTGATGTTCTATGATTACTTCCTATCCATGAGTTGTTAACTCAGCCTCCTGACCCAAGGTTAATTTTATTTAATCAATGCAAATGCAAACTCGGTGTTCATAGTGTGACTAAATATCCCCTAACATTTCCTCCTTTTTGTCTAAATAAAAAGAAAAGGTTTTAACTCTAACTAAAACTATATACAATAAGAACAGTTATCAAGTAAATATTGCATTCACAATGTCCAGTCCATTTGTATTTGGCTAATTCAGAGAAACTATTCTATTATCTATCCTATCTTGGTGAGTCCGATGTTTCGTATCTAATTTACTTTCATCCTAACTTGTATCACCAACCCAAAACTATCTTTTTTGACCTCAAAATATTTTCAATGTTTTAAAAGATTGAAAGCTTAAACAATTTAAGCTTTTATGTCTCTTAGCCTATAAACCTTATACTTCCTTTGTGAGTTTCTTTTCTGAATTTGTTAACAAAGAAAACTATAACTTTAACTATCTGATCTTCAACTCCATCAGAGACCCAAGAAGGATATAATATTACCTGAGTAAATAGGAAGAGCAGAGCAAACAACTTCAAAAACTATAGAAATGACAAAAGTAGCTGGATGCCTGGATGGTCACCCAAGGTTCCGCTGCATCATTGGGGCATCCATCTCCAGCTTTCAAGCCTAGAATATCTGACAGACTTTTCTATGAAGTAGTAATTTTGAAAGACTAGCCTACCTTGTTTTGGCAAAGTTCGGCAGTTGCCTTCTTTTGTGTTCTGCTCATCCAATTTGGACAACCTACTGTTACCAGTTGAGGCAAGGGCAGTTTCTTGCCCAGTGGCTAACTTTGCCACATTGAAAACAAACTCCATACGGAGGTTCTTTGATGCCCATCTTCCTTTTTTGAAGTAAATTGGTGCTGCCAGGAGCAGATGGGTCTCATTGTCATGAAAAGCCTTAGATTATTAAAACATCATAAATGCCATAATCTCCAGGTCTCTGAAGTGTTTGAAGACCACCTATCTAAAATATGTATCTCTGTTTAACCTTGAAAACGTGCCTAACATAACTACAAGTTTGATTATTATAGATAACTAACTACTAACCTGTATTTCTTAAATATACATTATATTTTAAAATGAACTGTATAGTTACAGTATCTTAAACAAGAGTAGAAACATATATACAGCATAACAAAAATAACCTTAAGTTTGTATCAATGTATAAAAATCCATGCCAATGTAAAATATTTGAGATTAATAGTTGCTTTTTAGTTTAAGTAGATTCAGTAATCTATGTCTTTATCCTATCCTTTCCATATCCCCATTTTTTTTCTTTCTAAAACAGATCCTTGAATCCAACCTCTCTTGCTTAGTTTCTTCCCTTACCATGACCAGTAACAGTTTGCAACCAATACCCCCTAAATGATGACAAACATTCATAACCCACTGTATGACCAAAACCCACCCACTCCACCTCTTGGCATTGTAATCTTAAAATTACTTAATGTTGTTTGGGGGGTGATTTCATCTTTAGGGGACCCTGAGAAAATTGAGATAATGGTCAAGTGTAGCAGGAATCTTAAAAGTTCTTATTAATAAAATCAAACCTGAGGCCAGGTATTGGGGTGAACACTGGAACATCAGAGAGACAGAACAAACCACAGCTAACCTCACCTGGCCAACTTCTCAGCTGATCTTGTTTCTTCAGACTGGAAGCCTCTGTGTCCTCATACCCGAATGGCTCTCAGCTGAACTGTGCTGCTCAAAAGCCTGAAAGCTTAACCAGCCAAAATGCTTCTAGTTTCTGGTCCTCAGGCCTTATATACCTTTCTGCTTTCTACTACCACTCCCTGGGATTAAAGGTGTGTGTCACCATGCCTGGCCGTTTCCAATGTGGCCTTGAACTCATGGAGATCCAGAGGGATTTCTACCTCTGGAGTGCTATCATTAAAGGTGTGAGTGCCACCATTTTCTAGCCTTTGTATCTAGTGGCTGTTCTGTCTCTGACCCCAGATAAGTTTATTAGGGTGCACAATATTTTGGGGAACAAAATACCACCACATTCAAGTCCCAGGAAAACTAGCTGTAACATTGGTTGTACAGGCTGTGTGTAGTAGGAAGGTACAGTGATTATCTGAAGTCCCGAGAGAACTAACTGTATTATTTTTTGTTTAGTCTCGTTTTATGGGAAACTGCAGGGCTTATCTGAAGTCCTGGCTGGAATATTCTGTGAGACTGGACCATCTCAACTAACTGCCTTGAAATTGTCCTGAGCAGTTTATAATTCAAAGCTGGTCTTTGGGTGGTGTTTGTCAGCTTGTTGGTGTTACACAATGTAGGAGGAATCATTGTTGTGGGGCCCCATCATCCTTTTGGAGACTTCAAAGGCTGCTGTTAGGAATGTTCACAGTTCACTGCAGAAAAATTAAACATCTTAAATCTCAGAGATGTTACATGACCACAATCTATTAAGCTTTTCTGGGGTACACAAACTTAATTCCTAGTTACTTGCTTTAGACTCAAACCCAAAATCTCATATAGGAAGCTAGATGAAGCCTATTTCTAGAATTAGTTAGTGCTCTATATGACCATTAATATCATGCAGATAACTTAAATATATGTATATATTAATCTTACAAATTTTGAGATAATATTTATATCTCCCCCCCCCCCCAGGGCCTTGTGCTTGCTAGGCAAGCGCTCTACCACTGAGCTAAATCCCTAACCTGATAATATTTATATCTTAAGAAAAGTTTTAAAGAGTGAAAATAAGCCAAAGGATTATGAGATTAGTGGCAATAGAATCGTCCCTTAATTTTGGTTTTTCTTCTGTCCCATACCAGGTGGCTTCTGACATGAGACAAAGATTTTGGATTTTCATTAACAAGCATGCTTGGGTTTAGAGAAGGAGAGAGCCATGCTCTAATTCCAAAACCAGCTTTGATTTTTAATTGAATTGGGACTACAAAAAAGACCATTGACTTTTTATATGTTTATAGAGAGCAGCAAAAACAATCATTTTGGAAGATTTATGGAATTTTATCCTGTTGAAAATGTGTTATACTGTTAGGCCAATTTTACTCCTTTTTGGGGACGTTTTCCCTGGATGGTTCATTCTTCTTCACATGTTTCATTTGTCCAGTGGTCTTCAGATTCCTTAGTTGGATACTTTTATTCTCCTGGAAAGACAAAAACAAAACTCTTTTCCAACCCTAACACCAGGGAGGTACTTTTTGGTCAAGTTATATCTTTGTTATGGCAAAATGTTTTTTGACAACAGAAAAAGTATTATCTTTTAATATCAAAAAGTTATTTTTTTTAATCTGATCAGATGAAAAGCATTTATTAGTCTTATAAGTTAGCTTGGATTTAATGACCAAGCTGTTTGATGAACTATCACCTCTCCTAATCAAGAAGTCTCTCCTGTTTGAATCCAATCTTTATCAATCTTGATGGTATCCATAGCTTTTCCTCTCCTGTGGAAAAAAGGTAAAATCTCTTCCCCAACATAACACAAATAAATCTGTTTTCCATTCTGAGGTCAACACATGTTTAGGATATATAGGCTGATTTATTTAATTCATCACTTTTTCTATCATCCAGTGTCTCTCTGCAGCTATTGTTCCATTTCATTAGCATTTAAAAATTTAGAGTCAATACAACACTGTGGAATCTTTATCTGGGTTTATTTTTATTACCTCTTTCTGTTTATTGAGCATCTCTATTAAAGTGCAATTAAATCTTTTTATAACTGCTTGCCTGTAGGATTGTGTGGAATACCTGTAATATTCTTCATGTTGTAACATGCAAAAAAAAACCAAAAAACTGTTTTATTTTATTAGAGACATGTGCTGGAGTATTGTTTGTCTTAATTTGTACAGTTATCCCCATAATGGCCATGACTTCTAATAAATGTGTAATTACAGAATCAGCCTTCCCAGAACTTAAAGCAGTTGCCCATTGAAATTCTGACTATGTACCTATGGTATGGTGCACAAACTTTAATTTTCCAAACTCTGCAAAATGAAACATATTATTTTGCCAAATTTCATTTCTTTGACTACCTTTTGGGTTACTTCCTGCAGGTAATGGAGTTTGATTATACAGAGAATAAGTAGGACATTTTCTTATAATTTTGTTGACTTGTTGCCAAGTGATAGAAAAATCTTTCTTCAAATCTTTGCTGTTAAAATGGTGTTTCTAATGAAATTCTGAGGCTTCTAGCACATTTCCTACCAATAGATGATCAATTTCATCATTACCTTGTGCTATAGGTCCTGGTATCCCTATATGGCATCTGATATGTGTTATAGACAAAGAGTGATTTCTATTTCTGATTACTCGTTATAGTCGAATAAGTAACAAAGTTAATTCTGAATCATCTGGAATAAGTTCAGCAGTTTCAATATTGAAAACAACTCTTTCTGCATATTGAGAGTCAGCAACTATATTAAGATGTTCTGGAAAATCTAATAATACCATGGGAATAGCATATAATTCTGATTTCTGAACTGAATCATAAGGACTTTGAGCCACTTTATTTAATTTTCCTGATTTATAACCTGCCCTTTCTGATATATTTGCATCAGTATAGAATGTAGGAGCTCCAGAAATTGGTGTTCCTTTTATTATATGAGAAAGAATCCAATTAGTTCTTTTTATAAACTGAAGTCTTTTGTTTTGAGGATATTTGTTGCTAATATTTCCTAAGAAATTACCGCAAGCTCTTTGCCAGTGTTCACTTTCTGTGCATAATGAGGCAATTTCAGCATTAGTAAAAGGTACAACAATTTCTGCTGGGTCTATTTCTGTTAATTGATGAAGTCTTAATTTTCCTTTCAGAGTCAATTCAGAGACTTTTTCTACATAGGTCTTTAATTCTTTACTCTATGTGGTAAAAATATCCATTCTCAGATATTATCATCTCTCTGCATTAGAACTCCTGTAGGTTAACGAGTAGAAGGTACAATCAAACTATGGATCTAAGCGATTCACATGTGCATCCTGTAATTTCTTTTCTTCCAGAGTCAATTCTTTATTATCCTCAGCTGATAGTTTTCTTGGACTTTTTAAGTCTTTATCACCTCCTAAGGTTTGAAATAAATTACTTAGTTCTTGAATTGTTAATCCAGTTGTGGGCCATAGCCAATTAATATCTCCCAGCAATTTTTGAAAATTATTAAGAGTTCATAACTGATCTCTCCTGATTTGTACTTTGTGGTTGAATTTTCTGCAAACTAACTTATATCCTAAATAAATAATAGAGTCTCCTCTTTGTGGTTTTTTCAGGAGCAATTTGTAGTCCCCAACAAGGCAAAAATTCTCTTTACTTCATCAAATGTTTTTCCAAAGCATCCATGTCTGAATCAACCAATAAGATATCATCCATATAATGGTAAATTATGGATTGAGGAAACTATTTACAAATTAGTTCTAATGGCTGTTGTACAAAATATTGACACAATGGCTGTTTAACATTCCGTTTAGAAGAACAGTCCAATGGTACCTTTTTTTTTCTTTTTATTAAGAGATTTTCGGGGCTGGAGAGATGGCTCAGAGGTTAAGAGCACTGGCTGCTCCTCCAGAGGTCCTGAGTTCAATTCCCAGCAACCACATGGTGGCTCACAGCCATCTGTAATGAGATCTGGTGCCCTCATCTGGCCTGCAGGGATACATGCAGACAGAACACTGTATACATAATAAATAAATTAAAAAAAAAAGAGAGAGAGATTTTCTATTCGTTTTACATATCAACCACGGATTCCCCTGTCCTCCCTCCTCCCACCCCCAGCCTTTCCCCCCAAATCCACCTGCCATTCCCACCTCCTCCAAGGCAAGGTCTCCCCTGGGGAGTCAGCAGAGCCTGGTACATTCAGCTGAGGCAGGTCCAATACCCTCCTCTCTGCACCAAGGCTGAGCAAAGTGTCTCAGCATAGGAACTAGGTTCCAGAAAGCTGGCTCATGCACTAAGGACAGGTCCTGGTCTCACTGCCTGGGGGCTGCCTAAACAGTTTAAGCTAAACAACTGTTTCACTTATCCAAAGGGCCTAGTCTAGTTCCATGGGGGTTCCTTAGCTATTGGTTCACAGTTCATGTGTGAACCACTAGTTTGGCTAGTTGTCTCTGTACTTTTTCTAATCATGGTCTCAATATCTCTTGCTCATATGATCCCTTCTCTCTCTCAACAATTGGACTCCTGGAGCTCTGCCTGGGGCTTGGCTGTGGATCTCTGCATCTGCTTCCATCAATCAATGGATGAGGGTTCTATCATGACAGTTAGGGTGTTCAGCCATCTGATCACCAGAGTAGGTCAGCTCAGGCACTCTCTCGACTATTGCCAGTAGTCATCTTTGTGGATTTCTGGGGACCTCTCTAGCACTCTGCGTCTTTCTATTCCCATGGTGTCTTCATTTATCATGGTATCTCTTTCCTTGTTCTACCACTCTGTTCCTGATCCAGCTATGACCTCCTGCTTGCCCAGTGACGGAGAAATGGATGAGATCTACATTAGCAAACCGGGGGTGAGGGAGAGTAATGGAGGGTAAGGGTCAGGGGAAAAAGATCTTAGGGGAGCGGGAGGTCCAGTGGTACCTTTTTACAGGCTGGGAATTATTAAAAGTAGGCACTGTGAAGGAAAATTTGTCTCTATCATGTTCTTGTGAAGATAGAACAAAAAAGCATTCCTTTAAATCAATCACTATAATAGACCATCCTTTTGGTAATAAAGAAGGCAAGGGAGTTCCAGGCTGTAAAGAGCCCATTGGTTGAATCACCTTATATATGGCTCTTAAATGTGTTAACATTCTCTATTTTCCAGATTTCTATTTAATAACAAATATAGGAGAATTCCAAGGACTGGTCAATTTTTTTCAATATGTTGAACATTCAGCTGCTCCTGTACCAGCTGTTCTAATGCCTGTGATTTTTCTGATGTCAACACAGTTCACCAATTCATCAGTTAACCATTTTAAAAGAGCTGTTGGTACCTTTGAAAGATCAGTAGCTGTTATGCCCTGCTTATGTACAACTTGAACAGTCAATAACTGTCCTTGATAATACCTTTTAATTATGGTTTGTTTCTGAGATTGGAGGAATGTTAATCTGTGTTTTCCATTGTTGCAACAAATCACATCCCCATATATTCATTGTTAGCCACATATGGTTTTAATTTTCTTATCTGTCCTCTGGCTCTACACTTGACTCATCTTGCACTTGGTTTTACCTGAGATAAAGTTCCAATCCCTAGAAGCTGAACATTTACCTCCTGAGGAGGCCAATCTAGATGCCAAGATTTTGGTGAAATTGTTACATCTGCACCTGTGTCAACCAAACCCTCAATTTCAATGCCATTTATTTGTATTTTTAGCTTTGGTCTTTGAACATTTATAGAATTTTGTCAAAATACTTGTTTTATGCTTTCTCCTGAAAATTTTGTTTTATCTACTGAAGCTGTTTTGCAATCCAGAGCAGTATGGCTTTTAATAACAGGCATTAAGTCTTTTAATTGCTCTGTGGAGGGATTTCCCCAATGTAGACAGAGAATGATTGATTGAGCCAGCTTTGACATTGGGGCCTGTGAGAGGCCCACTACAGTGTTTCTTAATGGCAAAGGGCTACCTTACCTGTCCCATGTTGATCTGCATTCATTAGTCCAACTTTGGCCTTTGCCACAACTTCTACATATTCCAGAGGCTGGGGCCTTCTTTTTGGATTATCTCTAGAAAAAAACATTGTTTCTCAGAATACCTTGCCTAAAACCCCTTTTCAGATGACCTAGTTTACCACAATTAAAACATATGACCTTTTGATTTTTCTTAAAATTTTTAGAAATCACTTCTCCTATTCAAGTATCATAAGTGTGAGATCCACTATCAGTATTTTGGATCCACTCATCTATGGGTGCTGATCTTGACTTCAAAGGCCTAATCACCCTTTTGTATTCTGAAATAGCATTTTCAAAAGCCAAATATTCAATTAATATTTGTCCAACATCTGGATCAAACATCATTCTATTTACAGCTGAGGTTAATCTTTGTAAAAGAAAAAAAAATCAGTGAAGGCTTCTTTTGAGCATTGTATAATTTTCGTAAATGACTCAGTCCTCTTTCCTGCTTCTTCAGCCCTGTCCCAAGCATTCAAAGCTGCTATACAGCATAGAACCAAGGTGTTATCATCAAATATAGACTGCCTTTGTAAATCAGCATAGTGGCCTTCACCCAGAGGCTAGTCTTGGGAAATTTCATGACCTTTAGCCCTTCCTCATTGTTCTAGGACCCTCACTACCTATCTCCACCATGGTCTCCATTGTAACTGAGGACCAGCTTCCAATATTCTGTAACTAAATCTTTCCATTCTTGTGGAATAATTCTCTTCCTTGTTGTCCGTGAATTTAACATCTGCCTCCCCAGTGGTGAATACATATCATATGAAATGACTGCTTCCTTAAATCTCTTCAAATCTAACATTTCTACTTTATTCTAGTTACTTCTGCATAGCCTTAGGGGTATCTATTATCTAGTGGTCATTCTTGTATGGTAACTGGATAAATTAAGGTTGATATTCTAATAACCTTAGGCCCCTGCTGTTCAGTTTCATAGTGCAGTGGTGCAGTAGGTTCTACTGTAAATTCTTCTCTCTGTGTCAAGGTATAATTGTTATTTTCATTAGTAGGTCTTGTTAAAGCTTGTATCTTATCAATAGTAAGTCCTTCTAAGACTTGCATGTTATTAGCCAAGTTTTCCTATTTTATTGAAGTCTTTCTATGGCTTGTCAAATTATCACATTTGTCAGTTATCAAACCACTTTTTTAAGGATTAAATATTACTTGCCAAACTATTAGTAATTATAATTGGCATTATGTCAATCCCATCTAAGTCATTTGTCCCCTCATTTAAATTTTCCATTTTCAAACTGTCCATGGTAGCACTATACAGGGTCCTAGTGCCCTGCATTTTGATGTTCCCCATTCTTAACATGGGAAAGATTTTCTTTTTAATATTATTTAACTCTTCTTTAAAGGACTTCCTAGGTATCTCACCAAATTTTCTGACTTCTCCCTGTTTGTGTGTGGTTTTGGTGGTGAACTCAAGCCCTTCCTTCAATTTCCAAGTGTAAGCCTACTTTCCAGAGTCCTGGCAAGTGGCAGCTGCTTGCTGTCAGTGCTTGCAAAGAAAGGCCCAGGTGGCAACTGTGGAAGAGCTGGCTGTCATGAATCCACTGTCCCTGTGGTTGTTCCCCATGTTGAGCACCAAATGTTGTTTTAATTTTGGCACAGTGGCCGGGCCTTAATCTGATGCTATTTCAGCCAGCAATTGCAACTCCGCAGTTACTGGCTTGCTTTTCCAGCAGCAGCCTTGCCATTCAGGACAGGGCATGTTCCCACAGGCATCAGCCCTATTGCTGCCAATAAAAGTAGCTTTACCTAAATCTCTTTTTCTGTTTATAAATAAGACTCGAGATTCAAAGGCTGGGGTGAAAATCTGTAAGCTCAGAGAGGCTGAGTAGCAACTAGCTGACTCTCTTTCATTGCTGACATCTCCACCAAACTAGAAAAAGCAGTACCACTCCAAACCCCTCACTACTACTTCCTGTGTCTCTCTATCTCTTCCAGATGCCCCTATGCTCTATGATTACTTTCTGTCAACTAGATGCTAACTCAGCCTCCTGATCCAAGGTTAATTTTATTTAATCAGTGGAAATCCAAACTTGAGATTCACAGTGTGATTGAATATTCCCCAACACTCCAACTCAGAGATACCCTGCCTCTGCCTCCCAAGTACTAGAATCAGAGTTGTGCACCACCACACCTGGGCCGCTTACTTATTTTTGTTTTATGTATAGGAGTGTTTTTTTGTATATGTCTGTGAACCATTTGAATGCCTATTGCCCAGAGAGATAGGTGAGGGCCTTGGTTCCCTTGGAAATGAAGTTATGAACAGTTATGAACTGCCATATGGGTCATGAGAATCTTACCTGTATCTTCTGGAAGAGCAGCTAGTGCTCTTAACTCCTGAGACATCTCTACAACCCCAAACTCAAGACTTTCTACATCTTGATAATTAAAATTATTGACCTAACCAATATTGTGTACTGAGTTGAGGTGAGGTGAGCTGGAGGTGATGAACTTATCAACGCCTATATAATTAAAAGTATCTGTTCAGTTCAGTTATATCAATGTAGAATATGGAGAATATATTGTACATAGGGTTTTTCAAGTGTAAATTTGATATATTGTGATCCAAACTGTGTATTATATCTGCCTACTGTGTTGAGGTGTCTACTTCAATGGAGTTTTCATTTGGACATGTTATAGTTTAGAAAAGATGTGTTATTAGCATGCTGTTTACTAATAGCTGTTGTCTATGTTTGAAGTGATGAGACTTTCAGCAGTATGAGTGGTTAATATTTTTCTTTACTTGTCAGAATTATGCTTATATGATTTTTTATTATATGTACATGTTTGTTAGCATAGAAATACATTTTTCTCCCTGTAATAGCAAAATTTTTTTCCTGTTAAAATTTCAGATTACTGTGTAGCTGGCAACTGAAAAATATACTTAATGAATACCGTCAAATAGTCCAACAGGTAAGTCTGTTAAAAGTCTTATGCTTCAAAATGAGGATAGAAATTGCTAAATTTATCTTTAAAGCCCTGGTTTGTAAACACGCTGCTTTATTAGTTGCTGTGTTTGTAGGTTTCAAGTGTTTTAAACATTGTGTATTACATAGAGGTTTTTCTGGAATCATCAACAACTGTCAAGGCAGCATTGGGTTTGAAATTGATTTCCAGCCTTGAGACTTTATGTTTCCAAACATGGTCACCCCATCCATATGCATTTCTTGGTTGATTTCTCTACCGAACTTATAGAGGGTTGATAGGAAAAAAATCTGGACCTAGACTGTGTATGGCAATAATGAATTTGTAGTTCTAGTTTATGAAGAGGAAAGGTGAAAAGGAAGTCAGTCACTTAGATCCCTGTGACCTTTCATAAAGAGAGGAGCTGAGGGTGGCTAAGGAGAGAGCTTGGCCACATTAACTTAGTTATTCTTAGTGCTTGGTATACCCTATCTGAAAAGTCATTTGAAGATTATAAAAACATTGTAAAAGAAATTATTACTGAAATAAGTGAATATGATGGAATGTCTCTTCCAGAAAAATAAATGTTAGTAGAACTGCACGTGTTATAATGATCTTTGTCATTTTCCTGGGGTTCTGTATTACATTCTGTGTTAAAGATCAGTTATGATGATAACGGCCAAGGATGCTCACTCATGAAGTTTTACCGGACACGGAGGAGTATGGGGATGAACTGCTTGAGTAGAAGAGTGTGAGATGTTGTGCTGGCTGTGTAAGCTCTGCATTGCTTTAATGGAATGCTGAGATACCTCTGCTCTCTTTACTGCTCCCTCATTCTTGTGACTAGTGGATATTATATACAGAAGTTCAAGAATGAGTCCATTGAGTCATTTGAATAGCCCGAGAAATGTGCTCATAAGGGCTAAGCAAACAGTGGAACAAATATCTCATTTTCCTCTGCTTATTCTGAAAAAGAGTCCTAAAGTTGCCATCACTTATTTTCCTGCTGCCTTCAGCTGGGCAGGGAAAACTCAGCATTTAATTTTTTGGTTTTTTTCCAAGGTTCAGTTGATTGTTACTAATTTTCTCTTATGGTACTTTCAGTAAATGTGACCTAAGCAGTCAACAAACTTTTTATAAAAGTTGTTCAGCTTTCATAAACGACCAAGCCCTGTCAGTTGTGGTACTCTGTTCTGACAGCAGCAACTAAAGAGCCATAAACAAAGGACACATGGGTGTGGCTGCATTCTAGTAAAACTCATTATAAAACAAGGTATTGAGCTGGATTCAGCTGCTGGACTATGGGTCACAGGGCTTTGATGGAAGTTGTTCCATGTAGATGCACCAGTCATGTAAGATTTACTCCACAGGTGTGCATTCCACCAGAGCCATGTTATAGGAATGATTTGCCTTCATGCACTGTTCAGATATTTTAGGCTCTTAATTTTCTCTTTTAAAAACATGGAACAAGTTTACATTTAGCTTTGTTTTGAACAATGTGGGGCTAGTGCAATGCATCACAATGTAAAACAGAAACACAAAGCAAGCAGTATTTTTTTTCAAGCAGAGAAATGATGTAGTGTTCTGAGAAAGCATTCTAAGATATTTATTCTATAGTTATTTTAAGAATAAAACATGTTGCAGAAATAGAACACCATATCTCTGATACATTCATTCAGTTTATAGGGGATAGCTGTTTTTGCCATTTTATCATAATAGTTTTTATTTCAGTGAATATTTTTCTTTTTAAATTAGGATGATTAGCTGTGAAAGGATGAAAATGACTATCCGTGGTCTTAAAGGTCAAGAAGCAAAGTATATACTATCATTAATAAATCTAGCTAATACATTAACTAGATGTCTTAGTTAGGGTTTCTATTGCTGTGAAGAGGCATCATGACCATGGCAACTCTTATAAAGTGAACATTTAAATGAGGTTGCTTGCTTACAATTCAGAGGTTCAGTCTATTACCATCATGGCAGGACATGGTGGTGTGCAGGCAGACATGGTGCTGGAAAATTAGCTGAGAGTCCTACATCTTACAGGAAACAGAAAGTGCTCTTAGACACTGGGTGATATTTTGAGCATCTATGAGACCTCAAGCCCACCTCCACAGTGACACACTTCCTCTAACAAGGCCACACCTCTTAATAGTGCCATTCCCTTTGGCAGACATTTTCTTTCAAACCACCACACTAGATTTTAGAAGTTAGAATTTTATATTTTATGTTCTTTCTGTTCACATCTCTTTACTCTGCCCTTACACTTCTCCTTTTAAAATAATGCTTTCCTACATGTGTTAGATTTTTCAGTGATGAGTACTGAAGGAATGGAGGCAAGTGTGCAGTTTTAAGTGAAATCATCCACAGTTCACTACATTTTACCCAAATAGACGTGGAGGCAGTCCTGGTTAGTTTTAATCAACTTGACTGACACAAGCTTGAGCTATTGGGAAGGAACCTCAGTCAAGAACTTGCTTTCATCAGATGGCCAGTCAGCAGGTTGGTAGGGCATTTCCTTGATTAGTGATTGCTGTGGGAAGCCTTGCCCACTGTGATGATACACCTCTAGCAGGGAATCCTGTGTGGTCTAAGAGAGCAAGCTGAGCAAGCCACTGGGCAGGGCTGTGAACAGTGCTCATCTGGCCTCTGCTTTCAATCCTTGCCTAGAGTCCCTGGTCACCAAAATGGACTACAAGCTCTAAGTGGAAAGAAAACCTTTCCTCCTCAAGCTGCTTTTGGTCATGGTGTTTATCACAACAGTGGAAAGCAAGCCAAGACAAAACTTTTAGTTACCCTTTCTAAATGAAATTGGTAGAAATAGAAGTAATGACCAGTGTTTTATTAATTAATACTGTTAAGATTTAGATGTAGTTAATCCATTGTCACATTGATTTCAGTTTCAATGAGTGGAGCATTCATTTCATGAGTTATTAATTCAAAATGTTTTGATTTAGAGAATGAAGCACTCTCCTGATCTAGTGAGCTTTATGATGGAGTTGAAGATGATTTTGGTAAGAATTTTTTTCTAACACTCTTTTTGTATCTACTAAGTCTTGATTGTTTCTGAAACTTTTTAGTGGTCTGTGTCTGTGTATTGATGTTTGTGTGTGTGCACCTGTGTGAGGGTATATGAACATGTGTCTTCATGTATGTGGACATACTCAACTATCCATTTCCTCAGCTGTGTTCCACCTTATCTCTGAGGTGGTGTCTCTCACTGATCCGAAGCTTGTTGATTTGGCTAACTTGGCTGACCATTGAGCCCCAGACATCTTCCAGTCCCTCCCTCCCCAGACCTGAGATTATGGGTATATGCTTTCATCTCTGGCCTCTTCATATGGGTAATGGGGATTGAAGTCAGATACTTTTGCTTGCATGAAGTAGTCATACTTAATGACACAGCATAAAACACAATTAATTTTTTTTATACATACACAGATTCCTGAAGGACTTTGTCAACATGAACAAAAGAGAGGTGATTATAGTGAATAACCTAAGTCAATTACCCAATGTCAACATTTTGTCAATCATATTTCTTCCCCAACATTTTTTGAAGAGATTGTTGTATTTTAACAGGAAATCCTGGAGATTATACCAGTTCCTTTATAAATATATCACTGTGTATATTTTTAACTTAGTGCTTTTTACCTGCTTCAAAATATTTAATTACGGTTGGCAAGATGGCTCATTAGGTACAGGCACTTGGTGTGCAGGCCTGGCAACCTGAGTTCAAGCCCCAGAACTCCCATAAGTGTGGAAAGAGAGGACCAACCCCATGAAGTTGTCCGTTGATGTTCACATGTGTGCTGCAGGCACATGTGCTCTCCAACACACATGAACACACATGTACACACATGTACACCATGATGAGAATAATGAGGACAATGCTAGTGATTCTGAATGTATAATTATAGTCATTCCTTACAGATGCTTTGTTTTTATCAGATGGGTCCCACACTTGAACTCAATGCTGATGTGAGGTTTAATTTATGCTGTCTCTCTTTTTGCCTTTGCCTCTCTTCATTCATGTCTTTGTTGGACAAAACAAATCATGTGCCCTATAAAATTTCTCATGTCGCAAACAGAATTTGTTAGAAATCCATGGAATCTTTCAGCACACTCTCCTAAGGGTTGTGTATTCATTACCTCCAAACCAAAATGTTTTGTACCCCAGTACCCAACTCTGCCATGATAATACAAATGGCAGATGTCACAGATTAAGACTTTGTGTCATGCAGAGAATTGCTAATGATATAGATTAAAATAAAATATGAATATTATGCTTTGGTTTTGGTCCCATCAAAATATCTTACTATGTATATGTAACTAATCTAAAATCTGAAAAAATTAAAATCTTAAACATTTCCCAGGTAATTTAGATAAAAGATAATCCATACCTTTTCTTTGTAATCTGTCAGTCAGATCTCAGCATATTTCTTTCGATATGAGTACTTGGTGCTTTGTACTTCTTACTGTGATGCGCTAAGAGTTCTATGATGTCTGCTATTCTTCATTTAGATTCAGCTGGTACAGTTTTATATCAGTATCCACCTCAGGATTTTATCATCCACTGCTGATTGTTCCATATCCACCATTTTCATTGGCATTTATAAAGGGTGGTTTATTTTCTTTAAGTTATATTTTACATTTTGTGGTAGAGGGCATAAAACCCCACAGCTTGTGCAATGCTTTGTCAAAGGGCAGTGTCCCAAATGGTCAGTAAAAGAAAAAAAATCTTACATTTAGGTTTGTTAACCAAAAATACTTTAAAGAAGACCTGTCACCTTTATTTGGCTAACATGAGGCATAGCATATACTAGAGCAACAAGGTCTTTGCTTCTTCTCTTTAAAAAAGAATAATTTTTACTGTAATGAGTTAGTGCCTAACAACTACCACAGGGAACTAATATGCTTTTAAGAATCATTATTAACTCATGGGATTTATATGTTTGATTAGCTTTAATCCATTACAGTCATTTTCTTCCTGATGCTTAAATTGTCCTATTTTTGATCAGTTCATGCTACCTCATGTTGGTTCCTGTGGTCTTTTAATATAACCTCATCTTCCTTGCTTTGTGATGTCAGTTGCTCTAGACATACTTATTCATCCTATTCTAGAACTGTAATCAGCCACTCTAATAAATCTGTTGGATTTATTTATAGTAACACTAATCATTATTATTGTGGGAAATGGTGTCAGATACCTTGGTCTAGAGAGAGGGGTACTCATGGCTGTCTCGGCTTCTAGTTCTTTTCAGCAGACAAACCTGTGGGCAGAGTAGTCGTGAGTTCATAACGATATTCCAGCCAGCATTATTGGATTTTTCTTTGCATTTGTGCTTCTGTCTCTTCATTCTGAAATGTTGGTTTCTACTTACATTTACTTAATTTTTTTTTATTTTGGTCATTGTGTTGGCTAATTTTTGTCTCTGTGATAAGACACCTGAGAACACTTCAGTGAGAAGGGCTTTTTTTTTTTTTTTCCATTTACATTCAGAAGTTTCAGCGCATGGTCAGTTGGCTCCACAGCCTCTGGGTTCCTGCATGGTGAGGCAGAAGATTATGTTTGGGAGGAGAAAAGTGGCTTATGTTATGATATATTGGAGGCAGAGAGAGACTGACATAAGGAGACAAAGTCAAGATAATCTCTTCAAGGTCTGCTACTTTGTGACTTACTTTCTCCAACCATGCCTTGCTTCCTAATGGCTCATGGAGCTCTGAACTCATCAGTGGATTGACCCATGCAAGATCTCAGTAGTGTTTTTCATGGGGGACAAAGCTCTTTTGAAGGATTTTCAGCTCTAAACCATAACAGTTATGCATAACTTAAGCTTCTTTTATCTTTGTTTATGTCAAAATCATACTGCCAGTATTATTGCTGAAAACTGGAAGCATTTTGGTATTTCTTATTTTATAGTTTTTTGAAACTTTTATAGTGTCCATAGTATATATATTGGAAACTTAGTTGCTAGATCTTTCTTCTGAGTCTGTTTATTTATCCTCCTGGCAACTCTTTGAGTACATCATTGATAAAATGCTTAGAATGGAATTGTTGAGGATCAACTTCTATATTTAAATTTTGATTTATGAATTTATAAATCCTAATAAAGGTTATCAAACTTACCAAACTACATTAAAGACCACAGTATAGGAACTTCAAAAGAGTAAGGCAAAGAAACGTATGTTTCATATTGCTTTGATATTTGAGAAAATTTGGAAAATTTCTCCTGTTTATTACAGTTTTAATATGCAAATATAAGAACAAGGAACTAGAACAAGACTGTATCCCATTAAACTCTTATTGGATTGTAAGTTACGGCTGTAATGGTCATTTACTTTTCAGGAACCATTTATTAATTTCAGCTAAAGTAAGACCCTCTTATCAGTCCTTGGCTTACAGTACTTTGTTTTGTACATTTGTGCTGTATTTCTGAACACAAACAAGATCCTGTAGTCTACCGCTCTTACAGATTATAGATGAACGTGGTGGTTTTATTACCATTTAAGATAATGCACCTAAAAATGTGAGAATGCTTAGTTTATTTCTGAGGCCGTGTCCTTACTGACAATGTACCAAGTCCAAGTGATGGCCTTGAGAATGGTGCTCACATGAAGTCAGTAGCTATGGAACCTGTTCATAAAGATTTATAATTTTTTTCTGGCACTTAGTAATATTTAGGCACATATATTTTTAATTATTGAAAATGGTGAATGTTTGAAAAGGACTCTCTGAGGTAGATTATTTTATTTCTATTTGTTTTAAAAACCAATGATTCTAATTTGTCTAAACTAGGAAATGTTAAAGTCAGGTTTACGCCGCTGTAAGACCTATTTCGAATGCTTGTTTCTCTTCTGGCAGCTCTTTTTCAGTTCCCTAGGTTACTGCGGAGACTCTGGCTGCTGGGCCTGGTGTCGTCCGCGTCTTTAAGCAATAACAACAAAACAAAACGCCACCTGGGTTTTCGATAAAAATAGTGAGCGCTTTAGTTAGGTGATGAAAGGATTATGAAATTTTGTTTTATAACTAGTTAATAATTCTCTTTTTAGTATTCCACAGCCAATTAAAATATTTTTCTTTCAACAGGAAGTTGCTTTAAAGAATAGACAAGATTTGTGTGTACAGCCACCTTCTCGCAGTTTCTGCATAGACCTTCTTAATGAGATAGGAGCTGTTGGTTGGGATAAGTATGTCTATTTAAAAATATGTCTTAGAAATGTCTTTGTTTTACACATTTAGCTTCATGTATTTCTAGTTGCCACAAGCTTAGTTTTGTGCCCACTTTTAGTTGATGTTTTGGTATAGAGTATCTGATCCTGATTGCTGCTGTCAGTTACAGACAGGAGCATTGTGGAATATTAACTTGAAAAGCTTCATGTGATTTGAAAGAATGGCATTTTATGTACATAATAAGACTTATCTTAATAGGAATTTTCATTAGATGTGCCTAATGTATTATGTGTGCCTAACAGTATTCTAAATGTACTATATGTTCCATGTTTAAAAGTAATGCTGGGTGTTGGGTTGATGCTCAGTGAGTAGACTTTTTACTCTTCAAGCATGAAAAACTATGAAAGTGCTGAGTGGGTAGGTTAGACCACATGGAACAAGTTGGCCAGCTAGATTAATCTGATCAGTGACCTTTAACCACAAAGGAGCACCTCTCTTAATAAGTGAGATAGAGCGCTATTGAAGAAGAAATAGAGCATCAACATCTGCCATCTGTCTTCTACACATATGTACACAATATGTACATATTCCTACATGCCATATGTGTGTGTGTGTGTGTGTGTGTGTGTGTGTGTGTGTGTGTGTGTAAGTAAGGAAACTTAAAGCAAGGCTGCGTATAGTGGTTCACCTTTAATCCCAGCACTTGGAAGCCAGAAGCAGGTGGAGCTCTGTGAGTTCCAGGGCAGCCAGGGCTATGTAGAGAGACCCTGTTTCAAAACACAGGGGGAAAGAAAAGAAAAGAGAAAAAGAAATTCAGTAGATGGAAATGTAAATTGTTAAAACTTTATCCATTCATCACTGAGAAAAAAAATGTCTGGCAATTTCCCTGATTCTCAGTTGTTGAATTCAATTCTCTGTGTGGTCATTTTTCAAACATTATGTTTTGTTAGTAAGTATCTTACCAGCTTTCTGCTGGACTGAAACATCAGTGGGATAGGCAGTTTAGTTCTCAGTTTGTAGCTCTAGCCACCAGTTGTACTTCAGTGTTTGTTTATTATTCAGTTCAGGGTTCTTTATGATGAAGATAAATCAAAGGCTGACTTCAGTTACCACTTAGAGAGTAGAATTTTTCACCAGCAAGTTTTTTGGAATGTATTTAAGACATTTCATTGTTCTTATGCACATTGCTTCTTAGCTGTTTTCTGAGTTGGTCTTTTGACCACTAATTTAAAGAAGTTGATCATTAAATAGTATTTTAAGAGAAAACAAGGAGTCCATCATAGGCAGAAAACATAATTTGCCGAGCAAGATGCCCAAAGGAAAGAAGGCCACGGGGAAGAAGGTGGCCTTGGCCTCCACCATTGTGAAGAAACAGGAGGCCTAAAGGATGGTGAATCCTCTATTTGAGACAAGGCCTAGAAACTTTGGCGTTGTGCAGGACAGAAGAGATCTCACAGGCTGCAGTGGCAAAGAGACATCCTTTATAAGTGGCTCAAAGTACCTCCTGCTGTTAACTCCTTCCCTCAGGCCCTGGACAAGCAAACAGCTACCCAGCTGCTTAAGCTTGCCCATGGCTACAGGCTAGAGATAAAGCATGAGAAGCAGAAAAGGCTGCTGACCCATGATGAGAAGATGCTGTCAAAAGGGACTTCCCAACTAAGAGGCCCTGTCCTTCCAGCAGAGGTCAATGCAGTCACTACCTTGGTAGAGAACAAGAAGGCTCAGTTGGTGGTGACCACCCACAATGTAGACCCTATTGAGCTGGTGGTCTTCCTGCCTGCCCTGTGTGACAAGATGGGGGTCCTCTACTGCATCATAGAGGGAAAGGCCAGTGTTGTTATTTTTTTTGCTCTTTTGGGGGGATCGCCACTCAGCTCCCAAATAAATCACACACAGACTTATTCTTAATTTGTCTTGTTTTTTCCCAGCTTTCCTTAAATTATCCCATCTACCTTTTGCCTCTGGGCTTTTCCTCTTCTCTTACTTCAGTAAACCTTGCTCTTACTCTGTGGCTTGCTGTGTAGCTGGGTGGCTGGCCCTTGAAGTCTTCCTCCTTCCTCTCTGGCTACTTCTTTTTTCTCCCAGATTTCTCCTTCTATTTATTCTCTCTGCCTGCCAGCCCCACCTATTTCTTTCTCCTGCCCCAGTACTGGCTGTTCAGCTCTTTACTAGACCATCAGGCATTTTAGACAGGCACAGTAGTAACACAGCTTCACAGAATTAAACAAATGCAACATAAACAAAAATAACACATCTTAAAATAATATTCCCCAACAGGCCAGGCTGAGGCGGCTGGTCCACAGGAAGAATGCACCACTATTGCCTTCACACAGGTTGGATCTGAAGATAGGGTGCTGGTGGAAACTATTAGGACCAGTTACCAGTTACAATGACAGCTAGGATGAGATCTAACACCACTGGGGAGGCAATGTCCTGGGTCCTAAATCTGTAGCTCAAATTGCCAAGCTGGAAAAGGCAAAGGCCAAAGAACTCACCACTGACCTGGATCAAATGTACACTGCTAAGTTTCCTGTGCAAAACTGTAATTATAAAATATAAAAAAGAAAATATATTTCCTTTAACAAATTTATACCATGACCACACACAAAGTATGTGCCAAATTATATTCATGTAAATTTGTTTTCAGAGGCATTAAGAATGCAGTACATTTATTACTGTTAGAAGGGAGAGTCTGGTCCTTTGTCCATGTGTCCAGCTTCTCATCCTATTCCTTATAAATCTTTACTTAGAACAGTTTCCTCTCTTATCCACAGATCATTACTTTCTCCACTGGGTTTGAGTGGAGCATAAATCTTTTGGTGTACCTCTGTGTAGAGATAGGTGACCATTATTTCAGACATGTATCTTATTTAGACTTCTTAATTTTTTTGTAACTGCTTCTTAACTTGTCTTCCTGGCTAATAGTGACAGAATGTAGATCTATACTTATGAGCCTTGAAACTTATACATTGGTCTCGTGTCAAAAACTATAACTTCAACATCCAACTATTAAAACTTTACTAAAATCTTGATTGCAAGTAATAGTGTTTCAGAATAGCTGGCTGTTGAAGTGTATATAATAGAATTATGTTTTCCAAATTGGATTTTAGAACTGAGAACCATTATTGTGAATTCACCGATTTGCATCAAATGCAGCTGCCCCATGAGATGCTGGACATTATGTTGGGTGCCTTCCATTTTGTGATACAGTAATTTTGGGAAGTAATGAAGGATGTTTTTTCTTTTCATATGTTAAAAGGCATGTTTCTCTGGAATATCTGTCCTTTTATTTAATCCATAATAGAAATCCTGAAATTGATTTAAACTCCCTTTGAAATGGCTAGTAGGAAGCTTAGTGTCAGATTATGGGTCCACTTTAGAGCCATTTTGGGTTATTTGGGGGAGGAGGCGTGTTTCAAGACAGGACTTCACTGTATAACAGCTTTTGCTATCCTGGAACTTGCTCTATAGACCTGAACTCACAGGGATCCACCTGCCTCTGCCTCCTGAGTGCTGGGATTAAAGGCATGCCCCACCACTGCCCCTCATCATTTTGAGTAATTTATATTTCTGTATACTACTATTACCTTGTCTTTTATTTTCCAGCTATTTTTCTGTTTTCTATTTTTTTCTAAACTACCACAAATTCTTTATGAGTGATATTAATAATAAGTATTTTGGATTGGGTGTCACATGAAAGTTATATTCATGAAAACTGACATGTGTTTGGATGAGTCTAGTTGTCCATATTCTTGACTTTTTCTAGTATTTGATATTTTACTAACTTTTCCTTCTTACAACTCCTTATCAATAGTTCTTGTCAATTTTTCTTTTTCTTTTCCTTTAATTCCATCAGTGTGGTTTAACAGTTCTTTATTTATTCATTTTCTTTCATGTTCTAAATCCTTTGTGGGCCATTGCTTCTCTTCTCCCAGAGAGAGACACCCTCTGTAGTTTGACTTAAGATATTTTACTTTTCTGTCAACTTTGATGAAAAGACTTGGCCATAATGTTTTGAATTTATCATTTCAAACTACCCTCAAAAACATTTAGCAAACAATTTAACCAGAGTTCTCTTCTAACGACAGGCATTAGTTCTAGACATGTCTTTAGTTATTGGGCAAGAACACATTTTGACTCTTTCCATGCATTTATTTCTAGTCAGTTGTCTGTCTCCTCTCTGAGTTATGATGGAAAGTTCTGAGAGAAGTAAGTCTTAATTTTGAGCAACCCTCATCTTTTTCTTTCTCTTTGTTCTTTCTGATAGGGCAGTTTATTGTTTTTGTTACCCACACTCGCCAGTTAGCAAATATGTTCAGTCTTTTGTGTGCCGGGTACATGGCACATTGATACACATTTCTTTAGGGGTTACTTAGTTGACATACTCACTTGCACAGACTGCTTTTGTGAAGGAAATTATCTGTTTGGAATCTCTCAAAATCCCATGTTTCATGAAATCAGTATGAGGGCACCTCTGTTCATTTCCTTAAGTATCCATTCATAGAGCAAGCCTAACCCTAACCTAACCCTGACCTAGAAGCTAATTTATGAAGTAAATAAAGTTATGATTTTACCTATTGTTTCCGTCTTATAGGCGCTAAGCTTCATAGTCTTCATGTTCCCATTCTCCTGGCAATTCCCTTCTTCCCTCAGTACAGCTCTAGGTTTTCTAAGTTCCTTGAGAACCGTTGTTTTCTCTGCTTGATGTAATGATTTGTGAAAACAAAGTAAAGGACTTTATATTAAGCTCTGTTGCTTTTCCCCTTCTGTCTCCTTCTCCCTCCTTCTCCTTTTTCTTCTCCTCTTCTTCCTCCTGGTTTTCTTCTTCTTAAAACATTGCTTCTATTCACTGAAGTTGCTAATAGTTTTCAAAAGAATCCAGAAAGTGGCTTAATGCACCTGAATGCCCTGGTTTGCTCAAGGGTTTATCAGAGGAAAAGCTAGTAAACTATTAGACCAAATTCTTGGGACTTGATTTTTTCCACATTCTGACTCTTCAAATCCATTATTTTTATCTCTAATATTCAGCAAATTAGATTGCCAAAAGTGCTGCTAAAGATTTTGATTTTGGTTTTGGTTTTATGTTTGTTTGTTATTGTTTCTTTGGCCACTTAATAGCTGGTCTTTGTCTTGGCCCTTTGCCTTTTTTTTTTTTTTTTTTTTTTTGTGCTGTGTAGTCTTCAAATCCTGGTTTCCTTAGCAATTCTTTGATGCCCCCACCCCTTCCTTTCCCCTTTTATAAGGCTACTTAATTGAGTTGTTAGAGAAGTTTTGGTCCGTAGTGTGTTACTCCATTTTAGTCAGAAATGGATTTTACATCTAGCTTTTAATGCACTATTTTGATGATATTAAAGACTACTTAATGTTTTTTCATCAAATCAGGCTTTAGGTATGTTAAGACTCTATTCTTCAGAGGATTTGTATTCCATAATAATGGGGCACAGAAAAGAATAAAAACAAATATTGAGATGTGGTAGTGGCAGTTCCGACAGAGGTCATGAAGATGACTTGGGCCTTTTGTACCGTAGAGTCAATCATTCTTTAGATATAAATGGTCAGAAAAGAGAGAAATCATTTAAGTTCATTTTTAGATGCTTCCGTGTTATGCTCTTTGTGTTGGGAATATAGGGAAGGCTTGGCATTGGTAAAGACAATCATCTTATTTTTTATTCCTGTTCTCTTGATAAAATATGTTTAAAGCAGATTTCCAAATGGGTCTGACATGATTGAGAGAAATCCTACACTGAAACATTGATGATAGGAAATGGGAATTTTGAATCATTTGAGTTTTTTCTCATCCAGCTATTATATGTTTAATATATATCTTCATTGCTTTAATATGATTTAAAGCAATGAAGATACATAGGCGGCTTAAAATGCCACATGGAACTTAACATCTAGTGGAAGAGTCAGACTTCAACTAGATGATTACAGTAGCACTTAATTACCACTGTGATAAGTACTGTAGAGTATAATTGCGGCATTTCGTGAGAGCCATTAGCAGTAAAGTTATAAAAGAAATAGTACAATATGTGAAGTCTTTTATGGAATAAGTGTTTTAAGGGATACATTAGAAATGTTGACTTTTCCTTTGAATTGTACACATTATTCTGATATGGTGAAAAAGGACTAGATTTCTAACTTGGATGAGAGATGGAAGGATGTGAATTCTTTTGGCATATACCATTCATTAGGTAATAATTATGTATCTTTAGACTAAAATTACTACATTAGAAGACTGCCTGTTTCTGTTGTGTACTTTTTATATTATTTAATTCTCAGAATGAATCCCAAGATAAATACTTTAATACAATGTACATATGAATGTATAAATTCAATTTAGGCATGTTGAGGATACTGCTGCTTGGAACTATGTCACAAGACACCTTTGATGTGGAATCTTTAATGAAGCTTCTCCTAGGTCTAGAGATAGGCACACACTGAGGGTACCTTACCATGAGTAAAATGTCTGTTAGCAAAACTACTGCATCCTTACAGACACTTTTACAATTCTTTTGCTTAGATTGTAAAAGATCACAATTTACCTGTAGGGACCAGGATGAGTGAGCGACTCAGAGCACAGATATTGCTGCTTGTGAAGAATTTCTTAGCAGAGGAGAAACTGTGTGAATGGATGGTGAGAAACATGAAGTGAGATTTTTGTCAGCATTTATCCAGCACTGTCCAATCAAGTAAGAAAACCCATGACTTGTACTTTTATAATCCTTAGGTGTGGTCTACTAGGATGTGATAAAATTAGGCTAGGTCCTGAAGACTGAGGCCTGAGTGTGCTGGCCCCTGTCAGATTGCCATCTTCTGAGGCCTTTCCTGAGCCAGCTGTAATTTAAAATATCCTTTGAACTGATACACACAGTAATTTGTATGATTTAAATACATTTTCAGAAATGTAATGATTTTGATACTATGTTAAAATAACTGTATTTTCCATATATTTGAATAAATAATCTTATAGATTAGCCAGTGTGAAATCTGATAATAAGACAAAGATATTTTTGTGGGTAACATACACCTTACTTTGCCTTTCAATTAAATAGTTGGCATTTTTGATTTTTTGTTTGTTTATGTTTTTAATTTTTAAAAACATGGTCTTAAACTTGCTATGTAAGCCAGGAAGCCTTGACCATGGAGGCAGTCCACCTGCCTCAGCCTCCTAAGTGTTGAAATTATAGACATGAACCACCACATTCAGCTCTAATGGACACTTCTAATGGATCACATAGGCTCAGGACCTAAGAATATTTTAAATGGAAAGGAAAAAAAAATTGAAAAATATGATGGAACTTACCTTTTTCTTCTTTACTGAGGTGAGATTGAGAATAAGTTGCCAACTTTAAGTTTGATCAGTCTTATTTACATTTCCATACTCATTTCAACTTCCCTAAAACATTGTCAGCAGCAGCTTCTTTGTGTGGTAAGATGGATGTGGTGACAGTTCTGGGTTAGTTTTGGTGGTTCACTGGCTCATGACAATAAGTGATACCTGACCCAAGATGAGTTTCTATTAACTTCAGCTTATGATGCTTCCCAGAATGGCCCATTAAAACGTTCACAGTTAGAGTTTGGGGATTGTCTTTGTGGTGTTGAGTATCTTAGATTTGAAAGCACCAAATACTTTTGCTTTGTAGAGAGTTAGGTCATGTAATCCACTTTACCTAGAACCATCCTAATGTCTTAGTCTCCTCACTTTAGGATCAAAAACATTGAAGTTTAGGAGGAATGTAGAGTCACCATTTATCAGATAGCATATTTATTTTAATAATCACATTCCCATAGATAATTCATAGATTAAACAGTTCTATGAGATGTGAGCTGATGAAAGCTCTTTCTCAACAGCATATCGTCATTTAGAGTGAGTACAATTCAGTGGCTTGGCCTTTTGAGTTTTATCTTCAGAAAGATCTAGATCGTAATGTGATGTGCTACTGAATAATTACCACTATGCATTGTTAGGCTTTGCAGTTAAGCCCATAATCTTGGAAACTGGTTAATCATGGTATTTCTATAATTCCTAATGCATTTCCAAGAATTATACCATTGTAAGAAATGGAAATACACATTTATTAACACAATTTAGTCCTAATAATTAGAGCAGAGCTTTTATTGCTTATCACCTGTGTAACCACAGGCAGGTAACTGAATGTCTCTTAGCCACATTTCATTCGTGCTTCAGATAAAACTAATAGTGCCTTCTAATAAAGCAAAAAAAGAAACATGTTATGTGTTGTAGTTTGGCTGTGACAAAACCCCATGGCCAAAAGTAACTTGGGGAAGAAAGGGTTTATTTCAGCTTACAGTTTGTAGTCCATCATGAAGGGAAGTCAGGGCAAGAATTGAAGCAGAAACCTTTGAGGAATGCTGCTAAGTGGTTTGCCAAGCCTGGTTTTCCTATGTGAACCAGGACCACCTGATCAAGCAGTGGTTCTCAGCCTTCCTAATGCTGTGACCCTTTAACAGTTTCTCAAGTTGTGGTGACCCCAACCATAAAATTATTTTTGTTGCTACTTCATAACTGTAATTTCCTGTTCTGAATTGTAAAATAAATACCTGTTTCCCTGGTGGGAGCCATGCAACTTCTTTAGGGAACAAGGCCCAAGAATAGCACAAATAAGCTCTCCTTGTGACAAGGCCCTGGAGACCCTGAACAATTTTGGCAAAGCCTGTGAACAATTCATTGCATAATTCCGGGCATGACCACAGGAGTGTATGTGCTGCCTGCTCTCCTTGCTTTCACTGTGCTGGCCATATTGCTGGTTGCCTTCAGTTTCACGTTCTCAGTCATGGATAAAATAGCTGTTCCAGAAGGAAAACTTCCCCCTGATGACTCTCCTCTGGGTGAGCCAAAGGGAAGGTTGGTAAAAATAGACAGTGGATCTGATTCATTCACTAAAGCCTTTGATGTTTCCAGTGTGACCATGAATTCAGGCTTCCTAAGAACAGGATGCTGCCTTTCCAGTGCACCCTGTGACTAGTCTGAAAGAGTCACAATAGTTCATGATAATATTAACAAATTTGCATAACTTCTGGAGAGAATGGTTTTAACCACAAGAGTCTTGGAGAAATACAAATAAATAGATGATATCAAGAGTTTAATGGGAACAGTCTAGGAACAGGAAACAAAGCAGAATCATAGAAGCCCACAGTCCTCTTATTTCTAATAACTTTGGCAATAATGTAGGAAGTTGAGAGGAAGGAGACACGCAAACAAGGGATAAACAGAGCCAACTATTAAGAGTAGGCTTCTAAGTTACGTTGCTTGCAGGATGATAGAGAAAACCTGGTATATTCCCATAGGAGATAGAGTAGTGCAGAATGAAGAATGAATTGATGTAGCCTTGGCTGGTGAGTTGATTGTGAGAACTTAGACCTTGCCAGATGTAAATGTTAACCACTAGAGGCAAAACTGTCTTTCACTCTCCATGATGCTGTAACCACAGATGCTGCCAGCTGGGCACACTGGTCCACCTGTAGGTGTGCCTAGTTAGAAAACTTGTTTGTCGCTTGCAACACTGCTTATGCTCCTGACATTAGAGCTGTGGATCAAATAGGTAATGATTCCCTGTAGGAATGTTGGGGGACAGAAGGAGAATGAAATAAAGGAACAAACTGGTGATTATTGTAACCATTTTTAAAGACTTAAGGAAATCAATTTGATTGTAAAACTGTTCATGCAAACCATTGAAATTGTATAAATAAAAATGGCCCAGGTTATTAGGGGCCACTTGTTTGAAACAGGTGGTCACAGTTTCTTCCTTGCGCTGACTTCACATATCCATCGCAGGTCGTTAGACCCGTTTGGATTAAGGCTCGCTGTGTTCCCTGATGGTCTTCGATGATATGATGCCTGTGGAAGGGTCATTAGAACCCCAAAGGTGTCATGACCCACAGGTCGAGAGCTGTTGTACTCAGGAATGGCACTGCCCACGGTGGGCTGGGCCATCCAACTTCAGTCCTTAATCAAATAAGTATTGCCTGTGGACCAATCTGGAGACCTTTTTAAATTGAAGTTCACTCTTCCCAGATGACAAAAAAGAAAAGAAAGAAAGAAGAGAAAAGAAAAAACTCTAACCAGGACATTCCACTGTTCTTTTGTAAAGTAGATATAAGCTAATGCTGCTATACTAGTCATCCAATAATGTTAGACTATATATGAGTCTTATAGTACTTAATTAGGGTAATGATTTAGTTACAATGAATAATAACCTGTTTTAAAACAGGTAAGAAATAAAAATATTAATAAAATAAAGATTAATAAAACAAAATGTCAGTGTGATTTCATTCTAAATACACTGCTAATATGTTCAAAGTGTTGAAATAACAGTAGTGAATTTTTTTTAAGATTGGAATATAGCCGTAGTATTTAACTTGAACAGCATTTGCATCCAGCTGTTAAAACTGGTACCCAAATCAGTACATAACTAGCCAGTCTCACAGTGGCTCCTGCATGTTCATGCATACATGCTGCATTTTCACATTCATAGAAGCAGAAAACTACACATTTAATACAGGAGAAGCTTATTTGACTGGCAAGCTAAAACCCAAGAGAAAAAGGTGTGAATCGGTGTAAACTAAGGTGAGGCTGAAGTGTTCAGTTTGTGAGCACGTTGCCAAGTTCTTGAGGAGAGATGAGTGTTCCAAGCCCAGAGTGGAGAAAGAATGTTAAACCTGGAGGATGAGGCGAAGTGCAGTAGGTCAGTTGCTCACATGAAAAGATGGGGCTATGGGGTAGACTACAGGATTTCCACTGCAGGGTCAGAGACTGCAGGGGATGGGGATGGGCAAGGGGTTGATAGGATTTTAAAGAAAGGGTAGATGTTGACACAGAAGACAGTGTGGCTTGATATTATAAAGAGAAATGAAGTGACGAAAGTGAACAGAGTAGGAGTTTGGGGTAGTCTAGGAGTGATGTAATTAGTGCTAAACAGTCAAAATGGAACCTTCAAAATTGTGAAAAAGTATATTCCTACATCCCTCTCAGTCTGGGCTTTGATGTGGGCTGCCCTGTTGATGTTAGTACTAGTTAAATGCATCTACATGGTTAAGGAAAAGAAGCTAAACAGTTTAAATTGTTGGTCACACTAAGCCCAGTATTTCAAGAGATTAAAAAAACAACCTTAGGTTTAATATGTTTTAAATCCTGTTCGTGTTCACTCAGTTCAATATGTAGCTCTCCCATTAGCAATTATAGATTCCCTTGTTATTAATCTTCACTCTTGATCTTTTCTTTTTTGAGCTTCCCAGAGTTGTCACCTCTTCCTTTTAAATTGCAGTTGTTAAGTGGGTTTACGTCAGTGTCTGTAGCTACCATTCTTTTTTTGTCTAGCTAGATTCTAATGTTATAAGTAAACAGTTTTGGTTTTATGATTACATAAAACTTTCTCACTGTAAAGTTACTAGCAGAACGTTTTTAAGGTTTCCGTGTGTTATTATTTAGAAAACTCCATCTTCCGTTTTGATTTCTCGTGTTATTTTCGGCCCGTGTGTAACCCTGCTCTGTTTTACAGATCTGTCCGTTCTGACTATCACCCATCTCGGAGCCCG